>NC_085030.1:10857135-11082135 GCF_963692335.1 Osmerus eperlanus | reverse complement strand
GCTTTGATATGTGTAAGAATTCTACGAAGCTGATCCCATGTTGGCATTTTGTTAGTCTAACGTCTGTCTTACGTCGGTGTCAGGCCAGTCAAACGTTGGTCGGACACTGAGCTGCATCTAGCTGGGACATCCCTGATCAGTGAGTTCAAGCTGCACTAACATTGGCACAGCGTTGTACTAACATTGCGAGGCGTTGCATTGCAGTTTGCGGTGACATCCACGGACAGTTCTTTGATCTGATGAAGCTGTTTGAGGTGGGCGGGTCCCCTGCTACCACGCGCTACCTATTCCTGGGGGACTATGTGGACCGGGGATACTTCAGTATTGAGGTGAGTAGGCACACGAAACCCCCTCTAGTGCACTCTATAGGGTATACTACCTAGACTAGAGCACTACTAATACTAAGCACACAATCCAGGTGCTAGAGCACTCTACATGTATAGTATACTGTATAGAGGTGGTAGAGTGGAGTAGATACTCTGAATCCACTTCTCAAGTAGATTTTAGTGCTACTTTGTTTCTCCTGTGATTCTGTTGGTAGACGTTAGTTTTTCCAGCGTTCTGAATTCAGTAAGCACATTTACTGAAAACGATGACTGCTATCTGTTCAACCAGCGCAGTTCATATGATATTATATTGATTCATCTTGTTATTTTTCTTGTGCCACACAACAAGACCTGTTTGCTCATTGACGGAACAGGATGGAATAAACCTCTGTTTTTCTATGATAAGCATCAGAATGTTTTAAACGGTGTCCCTTACAATGGCACGATGACACAACAAACGACTTATCTGCTTTCACAGCTGGGAGGCAATGTTTGCCTGCCTGTGACATCCTTTCCTGTGTCTCCCTCTCTCTCTCTACCTCTCCTCTGACATTCTCTCTTTTTCTTTCTCTTTCAGTGTGTGTTGTATCTGTGGTCATTGAAAATCCTTTACCCAAAGACGTTATTTCTTCTACGGGGAAACCATGAATGTAGACACCTGACAGAATATTTCACTTTCAAACAAGAATGTGAGTATCTATCCATTTACTTACATTTCCACCCCTTGTCTTCCTCACTGTTTTCACTCAGTTCCTTTCAATCCCTTTATTGTTTTTTCCTATTATTATGATTTCCTTTCCTTTTTCTTTGTGTCTTTTCTCTCACTTTCTATCCCATTTCTCGTAAAACAATTTCTCACCTTCCTTTCTCCACCCTTTTCATCAAACTAGACTTTTGTTTCCACTTCTCTGTCATTCCTCTGTTCATCCTGCTCTCTCTCTCATCCCCCCTCATGCTATTCCTTTGTCATCTGTCCTTTCTCTCCTCTTTGGTACTTCTTCCCTCTCTTTCGTACTCTACCCTTTCTTCTCTCACTCCTCACTCTCATTTTCTCCTCTCCTCCCTCTCTCGCCTATTCCTCCCTCTCTCTTCCCTTCATCCTCTCCTTTCTCCTTTGGTTCAGGATGACAGTGGCCTGTCATAGAGCAGGTGATTAGCAGGAAATAAATTTGGCCTCCACTGATTGGCCCAGGGACATAGACTACGGAATGTGATTGGCCATGGGACGAACAGGCTAATTTCCCCTGATGCTTATGGCAAATAGTGGGCGCCCTCAATTACCATCTGCTCTGTGTGTATGTGTGTATGTGCATGCCTTTTCATGAGATTGTATCTTGTATCATGTGTTTGTCTTCATGAGTATGTTTGTATGCATTCAAGTGTGTGTGTGTGTGTGTGCATGCATGAGTGTGTGCATGTGTGTGTTTACATGTGTGAGGACTGAGCTGATGACTGGTGAGCTGGTATTAATGAGCACTCTGTCCACACTCAGCAGATGGAGAGACTGACACACACACTAACTAAAACACTCTCACACAAACACATCCCAAACAGTACACACTTCCATGGGCACACACAAAGCTCAAATGTATAATGGTTCAGACCTTGCAGTGTATCGTGTTTCAGTTCAACTTGCTCTTATTTTCCTATCACATCTCTTTCTCTCTTCACCCTGACCCATCTTTCCTCTCTCTCACTCAGTTTTCTTAATCTTTCTTTCCCCCCTTGCTATGTCATTCTCAATCTATCCTCTCTTTTGCTCTTGCCATTCCCCTTATTTCAAATTATTTTTCTGTATCTTTCTTTTGATCTTTCTTTGTCTCTCTTTGTCTTTTCCCCCCTTTCCCTTACTCCCTTCTTTCTCCTGTTCTCTTGCTATATTAGCCCTCTCACTCTCTGTCTCGGTCTGCCCCCAGGTAAGATAAAGTACTCGGAGCAGGTGTATGACTCCTGTATGGATGCGTTTGATTGCTTGCCCCTGGCAGCCCTGATGAACCAGCAGTTCCTGTGTGTCCACGGAGGTCTCTCGCCAGAGATACACACACTTGACGACATAAAGAAGGTATACGCACTGCTCACTATTCCCACCCAAACACACACATTCCCACAGAGACATCTTTCCGATGAATGCCGGTTTCCATGGTGATTCCCCCACGATGTGACACCGCTTCCCCTCTGTGTGGTTGTAGTTGCCATGGAGACGACTCTCTCTGAGTGTGTATGTGTGGTTCTGATTCTGACCTCTTCTGTGTGGCCCAGTTGGACCGGTTCAAAGAGCCTCCGGCATTCGGGCCCATGTGTGACCTCCTGTGGGCGGACCCTCTGGAGGACTTTGGCAATGAGAAAACACAAGAATACTTTGGACACAACACAGTCAGGGGCTGCTCCTACTTCTACAGGTATAGTACACACACACACACATTTACACAGTATATTATACATACACACATTGCGCGTATAGTATATTATGTATACATACAGTTTACACACAAACACACACACATACCAACCCTGGTGAGATACATCAGGACTTGGTGGGCCTGTTGGTGTTAGTAGTGGGAGAACAGAGAGATGTGAAAGCCAGCACTCTCCAAAATGCAATATCCAGGAATAATTGGGTTCGTATAACAGACAGAAAATATTGGCCAGTTCAGCTACAGCTACAGCTACAGCTCTCTCTCTTCTCACACAAACGCACGCACACACACACACGCACACACACACACACACACAAACACACACACAGCATAAAACGATATCCCAGAATCCCTAGGGAGACTGCACTGTACTGTTTCCATGACAACTGGCTACTACTGCCAGATTTGGAGTGATATTAAGATACAGTGAGAGAAGAGAGTTAGAGGGATGGAACGCTGGAGAAAAAGAGATATTAAGAAAGGAGAATTTAGAAAGAAAGAGCTTAGGATGACATGAACCGGTTATTAGGAGACAGTGATAGACTAGTATGGTATTTAACTGCACTATATTCACTGCTGTTTGCTTTGGCTTTCCCCTTAACATTGTTTACCTCTATTGTTCAGTTTATACTCTTTTTAGCCACCTGGTGGTAAAAGAGTGAATGAAATCTAAGTCTGTTACTACCGACACTCAATGCTCATTTGTATTTATTAGCTTTCCATGGGGAAGCTTATTTGGGACACAGTCAAGGTTTGGTTAAGACTTAACAGTTATGTCTCTTTATCCCTCTCTCCATTTCTCCCACCCTTTAATGTTCTCGAACTCTCTTTCTTCTACCTCTGTCTTTCTTTGTTCACCTCCCTCTCTTTTTTCCATCTCTCACTCCCTCCTCTATCCTTCTTTATTGCCCTCCCCCCTCTCTATTTACCTCCCTCTCTCATTTTTTACCTCCCTCTCTTTCTTCACCTCCCTCTCTGGTCTCCAGTTACCCTGCGGTGTGCGAGTTCCTACAGACCAACAACCTGCTGTCAGTTATCAGGGCGCATGAAGCGCAGGATGCTGGGTGAGTAGCACGTTGTCAGGGGAACATCAGATCTACAAAACGCAGCAAAAAAAAAAAACGACACCTTCCCCTGAACAACATCGATACTGCACATCGTCAGTGACTTGCCTTGTGTTAAAGCTGCTGTCTTTATCTCTTGCCTCCTGTGTCCCTTGATATTTACATCACAGAGACTCAGTGATTTAACGGATCGCGTTACTCAAACACACCAAGCAAGTTTGTTAGCTGATACTACGATGTTGACGTTCCTTACTATAAATACACTATCACTAGCAGCGCCTGTAACCCGTCACCTCCCCAAATGTCAACCACTCATGGAAAAACTGTCAATAGCCTGATTGTGTAACTTTTATAGTTTCTCCTGAAAGCCAAACCTAGCCAAGGCTGTTTGTTGAACTCCCTCTCTTCAGCAGCGTTTATGAAGTTTCCGTTACATCCTGTCAGTCTTAGACTCTCAGTTCTTCATATTTATCCTGCTTTCCATTTTCATTTCTTGCCCCCTTCATTCTCCACTTCCATCCACCTGCTTCCATCCTCACCCCTCCTTCCATCTCCTCCCCTCTAAAGGTACCGGATGTACAGGAAAAGTCAGACCACAGGCTTCCCCTCTCTTATCACTATATTCTCTGCACCCAACTACCTGGACGTGTACAACAACAAAGGTTTGACATGCACACACACACACACACACACACACACACACACACACACACACACACACACAGGCAGTATACTTCTTGCACAGAGACACAAACACGTACACAATCACACACATATTCACATGCAGAGATGCATTCAGATTGGTGCAAGCACACGCCTCACTCAAACAAGAACACACAAGACCTTTTACAAGCGTGCACATGACAGAGACAAACGAGCCCCCACTCACACACACACTCACACACACACACCTCTGAAGCACACAAGGTAACAGTGTGTAACGGGGGTGTCCTCTCTCTCTCTCTCTCTCTCTTTCTCTCTCTCTCTCTCTCTCTCCCTCTCTCTCTCTCTCTCTCTCTCTCTCTCTCTCTCTCTCTCTCTCTCTCTCTCTCTCTCTCTCTCTCTCTCTCTCTCTCTCTCTCTCTCTCTCTCTCTCTCTCAGCGGCGGTGTTGAAGTATGAGAACAACGTGATGAACATCCGTCAGTTCAACTGTTCACCCCACCCCTACTGGGCCCAACTTCATGGACGTCTTCACCTGGTCCCTGCCCTTCGTGGGAGAGAAAGGTGGACCACAGCTCAGACACACACACATGCATTTTTTCAGTTGTTCTGTAATGTTCACGCACACCCTTGCACACACGTCTGACTCTTAGAGTGTGCACCATTCCACAGTGACCGAGATGCTGGTGAACGTTCTCAGTATCTGCTCTGATGACGAGCTCATGAACGATGGGGACGAGATCTATGACGGTAAGAGGGACCTACCCTTTCCTTATGATTTGGACCTTCCTCTGCAATGTCCTCATGTCTGATTCGTTATCTTACAGCCAATGCAGCAGCTGCCAGGAAAGAGGTAATCAAGAACAAGATCCGAGCGATTGGGAAGATGGCGAAAATGTTCTCTGTCTTACGGTGAGTGAGACAGCGTGTGTGTGTGTGTGTTTTTTTGTGAGTGCACACTATCAGATGTGCTCTAGTTTCGCTCTCTCTCTATTTCTCTCTGTCTCTCACCACCTCACTCTCCCCCCTCCCCCTCTCTCTCTATCAGGGAGGAAAGTGAGAACGTGTTGACCCTGAAGGGCTTGACCCCCACAGGCATGCTGCCCAGCGGAGTACTATCCGGAGGGAAACAGACTCTCCAGAGTGGTGAGTTCAGAACACACACACGCGTGTGCGCACACACAATGAGCGTATGGCTCCCCCCCCCCCCTCTTCCTTTTCTCCTTTACTTTTTTCTTTATTTCTGTCAGATTCTCTATCGGTCGTGCCCCGTCACTGACTCACTCACTCGTGCTCTGTCACTTCCTCACCTCACGTCACCTCACCAACAGGACTACTAACGGCGGCTGGTTGTGAGTGCGTGCGTGCGTGAGTGAGAGAGAGGTTCCGCGCGAGAGCGCGAGAGAGAGAGGGGGTGTGTGCCGACGGGAGCTAACGCTAGCTGCAGGACACGCTAGCAACCAAGCGCCCTCTCGATCGGCCTCTGTGTGCCGCTGTGAGCGTTTGCATGAGTAAAACAACCCCCTCTTTCTTTCTGTCTCTCGCTCTCTCTCTCTCCATGGCCCCTATCGCTCTCTTTGCTCTCTTTCTTTTCCCATTTCTCCTTTCTTTCTGCCACCTCTATCCGTCTCTCTGCATCCCTCAGCTACCATTGAGGCCATTGAAGCCATCGAGACAGTTGAGGACGCTGAAGGTAATTGCTCACTGTATCCACTCATTCCACTGTGTGTGTGCGTGTGTGTGAATAAAAGAAAGATGGAGAGAGAGGTGGGGTTGAAGAGAGAATGAGTGAGAGAGTGAGAGAGTGAGAGAGAGAGAGAGAGAGAGAGAGAGAGAGAGAGAGAGAGAGAGAGAGAGAGAGAGAGAGAGAGAGAGAGAGAGAGAGAGAGAGAGAGATAGTGTGTGTGTGTGTTTGTGTGTCTGTCAGAGTCCTTATCTGCCACCCATCCACTAGCCATGATGCCATAAACTTACCCACAAAGCATTGAGCTCCTCTAACAGCACTGTTCATGGTAACGCCTGACTCTGCTTATGCCCGGCCGACTACAAACATACACTTCCTAACCTTGTCCCCACTCAGGAAATAACACACACATATACACACACGTTCCAAACGTGTGCCTGTGCGCACACATTTCCAACGAGTGTGGACACACACATGCACAAATATACCCTCCTACACACATAGCTTTGAGTCAGCATAGGCCACATCGGGTTGATGAGCTTTACTCTCAGTTACATGACCCACTATCAGCCCCTGCTTTGGATCTTGAGTCTAAATTGTGACATTTCATGATTTCATGATGACCAAGAAAAAGCATTGCCGGTGCAGTCTCCAAGTTGACTGTTATGAGTCTGCAAAAACACATACACAAAACGTCACTCCATATTCTAGCAGTCATAAAATTTCTACCAAGTGGCAGTTTGCATCTAACATACACACATAATTCTCCAACCAGACAAAGCGGTTTGCCAATGCAGCCCCCTGCACTGGATCCATACTAAGATTGAGAAGATCATGTCGTGAACAGGATAAAAAAAAATTGTAGAATAATTATACAATTTCTTATCTGATTACAGTGGGTCTGTGGTTTGACGTGTTTGACTACAGTCATTCTGTGTCTTGTATATTGTTCTATTGTGTTTGGTCTACCCACTGTCTAGTCTCTCATGTTTGTATAGTATAGTTCTGTAGGCTAGAGAACTGGTAATGGTGTGTATTAGCTACGTTGTTTGTACTTTATGTGTAGTCTATTTGATATCTGTTTACCAGACCTGGGTCAAGTACCATTTGAAAATATACTTGGGCTGGGCTTGGTTTATTCCATTCATAACATTGAAGCAAATACTATCAACTGTCTCAGTGATTGATCCATACATTTGACCCAGGTCCATTGGTAACGTACATGACTTGTACTTGTAGTCTGTGTCGCAGTCTGGAAATAAGTGGCGTGTGTGTGCAGTCCACTAACGGCGTGTTCTCTCCCCAGCAATCCGAGGCTTCTCCCCTCAACACAGGATCAGTAGTTTCGAGGAGGCCAAGGGGCTGGACCGCATCAACGAGCGCATGCCCCCCAGGAGAGACGTGGTCAACAGCGTGGGTCTGTCCATGGGCCGCATGAACATGGGAGAGCCCAATGGCACCGATAACAACAGCAATATACAGTGATACACACACATTCACGCAGATGGATACATGCCCAGACAGACATACACACACGTGCAGTGTATACACTAGCAGAACAAACACAGTAGGCATACTAGTGCAAACCCATTTGGAAATACTCATATGCAGAAATGATATGTACGAACGTGTGCATAGACAATTATACACAAACGCACACACATAAACCTCCTCTCTCCCTACCCCTAGTGTTGCTCGCCAGATCTGTGTGTGTGTGTGTGTGTGCTTGTCTGTGAGCGTGCGTGTGCATGCGGGTGTGGCAGAACTATGCCATGAAAGGCTGAATGAGGCCTCTTTTGGACTAACCAGCTTCTACAAAAAGACAAACTACAAGTCCCATCACCACCTGACCACACAAGGAAGATCTACAGAAAAAGTACAAATGTAAGACAAGAGCTATACTGTTCATATTCTGTGTGGTGGATTGGCAGTTTCAGGTGGCATAGATTGGTATAACCGGGGTTGGAATCAGGGCTAGGGAAGGGGCACTGAGGGGTGGTGGTGGGGGGGATGGCGAGGGGGGAGTGGACTCTCTGCCTGTGAATTTATGTTTCCTCTTTGCATCTAAACTGGAAGCTGTTTATAAGGCTGGTTGGTGTCACTTACTTGATTTTCTAAGGACATAGCTAGAAATATTGACTGGATGGTTGTTGTCATACAGTGTGTGGGAGTTTATGTGTGTGCGATTGTATGTGTGTGTGTGCAAAATTGTATGAGTTCTTATCTATGTGGGTGAAATTTTAATTGAGTTTTCATCTGCAAACGTACGAGAAGATCTTGCAATCCAAGCATGTTTTGCTACTAGTAATAAATGAGAATACCAGGAAATTCACTTATTTATTACCAAACTGGACAGAAAATTTAAGGGAAAAAAAGTGGAATGCAGTAGACTCACAGTGCAGTACAACAGACAGATGATGCCCTATAAGATAGACAAGGTCGTAGCCACAGACCTCATATCTGTTCAGAGACAATGTGTACCCATCGAGCCTGACCTAGTAACAAAGGCAGAAATAAAACACAGAATGGACAATTACACACTGAAGGCACATGTACAGGAAACACGTGGAATAGAACAGTTGATTTGAAATCCATTCCATGTATTATATTTCTAGACTTTTCGCATATTCTGTCCAGACTGGATTATCATTTTTTTTTAATTAATTTATTTATTTAATGAAACTTCTTTTAACCAGCTATACCTGGTGTTTTGTTTGACCAAGGAAGTGGAATGTTTGCATTAAAAGATTTGCTGCAACGGCCAGAAGTCAAAGAGGGTTATTTGTAAAAGCATTTATAGATGCATCAGTGCATGCGGTTAAGTTCTCTGATAATGTGAAAAATTATAATTGTGCTGTGTTTCACTATGGTAAGTTCTAATATTTTTCTCACTTCTACTTAATTTAGGGATGCTAATTTCTTTGTACATAATTTTTTTTTTTCATTTTGGTATTTATTTTGTGATTGATTTTTTTTTATGTTAATTTCTTTTGTCATAACTGTACTCATAAATTATTTTTTTCTCTCAATGCTGTACAAAGACAGTACGCTTATCTGAGGCGTCTGTCCCCGAGACTCGTCCTCTCCTCTCTTCTTTGTGGGTATAAAGGAGTTGTTTTGAATATTTAACTGATGAATGACCACACTATATGAGACACCGGCATTCAGGCAGCCAGAGCATGATTGCATGGTAAACTCAAGTTGTGAAGACCAAGCGGACACACCAATACATACTGATGTGTGTCTCCACATTTTAAAGGAAAAGTGTACTCTAATCATATTTCTTGACAATATTCTTGTTCTTTGATGATGATGATTATGATGATAATATTCTTCTTATTCTATCTTATTATTATGGACATTATTCTTAAGCGCTCTGCTGATTGCTCTCACATTTGGTCTTTTTTCTTTTCTTTTTTTCACTGATCCTAATTGGTCTCATTGTGCTTTACTTGGAGCGGTGAGCCCATGGGGACCTTGTGCCATAGAGTTTGTGCCACGGTTCTATCTCTCTCTCTCTTTCTCTGACGGACTCCCCAGTCACTCACACACTGTAAGCATGCCCCACGGGACAAATCACTTTTTTACTCTTGAAATAAATATGCATGAACCTTTTGTAAACTTCTGCTTATTTCCTCCGCCCCACACAAGCATACAGACATGTCCACATGCACAGTCCTGCCTGTCTGCACAGGACTGTGCAGACAGGCAGGACTGTAATCAACCACGTCACAGTCCTGTCTGCACTGTGCAGACAGGACAGAATGTTCAGTCCATCTAATTCCGGAATGATGTGAGTTTAAGTTCTAGTTTTATTTTTTCTCCACAACATATACACCCAGGGCATACAAACAGACCCTGTCATCTACAAATTCACAAACATACCTATATACGTAAAAGGTCAATACAATTGTATGAAGGACAGATCATTGTCTCAGTTTACTGTCATTCTGTAAATTAAAAAATGTCATTCTCAACCGTTTCTTATAACACAATACACATTCGTTGACGCGTAATACCCCTGAAGGCCGGCACACCTCCAGACATTACTGGTACATGAATCAAACATTTGGATTTCAGTTAGATCTTTAGCCTGGCTGCCAGCCCAACTTAGCCCCGCCCACAAAATAAAATTTGGTCGGGAAGTTGGGTCTGGGATCGCTAGTTTTGGGAAAAAGTATGTACAAACAGGAGCTGTTCGGTCCAATCAAATTGTCAGTGCGGGCTTTATAAGATGATGGACAGATGATCAACAGTAATGTAATCAACCACGTCACCAAAGAGCGCTTGGGTTGAATTCGTTTTCAACAAACAACATATTACGTTGCTCTGATTGGTTGTAGGTCTATCCAATTTAGCGGAGAGGCATTTTTTCCCGGGTTCGGTTGAAACACGCCCCATACTCACAGCCCAACGGAGCGGTTTCAGACTCATATTCTGACTATAATTATGAGTATGACAACGTCAGGCTATTAGATCTTCTCCATAAATGATACAATCTGCTGTACACAGTAGCCTTGTGAGTTGGTAAAATGATTTGAAATGCTATTGTATGTCATTTGCTCCTCATACAAAAACTGGTGATACAACTCTCCATTTCCGCTCTCACTTGTCTCGACTCGATATTCAGCTGAGTTACTGAAAGAAAAACATTTGTTTAGTTGAAGTTTACATGTAACACATAAAGAGAAAAAGAGGAAGTTAGAAGAAGAAGGTGAGTGTGACATCAGCGCTGAGAAACCCACTTGCCTGCTTTGTGTCCTGTATCTCCTCTAGAGTCTCAAAGCGCAGAAGTGGGATCTTTCTGTGGCAAGGTAAGAATTATCTCTGTGTATCCAACACATTGGCAGAAACCATAATTTGTTTGAAAATTTGGGTCAAGGAAGAAGATCATAATGTGAGTGATACATTCTACTGAAGCGTACTAGCAAGCACATGGTATTACAATGGTACAATGATGAATATCAGATTCAAGAATTATACTTTTCCTCAGTGTCTGACAGCATCACATATTCTATAAATCTTGTTTAACTGTAGATTCAAATGTTTCAAAAGTCATGTAAATGATCAGGAACCCATGAACGTTTGTGGATATGATCTCATGTTTCAGCAATATTGTGCTATTAGTTACATTTACATTTATGCATTTAGCAGACAGTATAACAGTAAAATATTTCACAGCTAGTAAAAGAATTTGAAACTAACCAACAAGAGCAACAAGTCTCTCAATACTAGTCATTGTGATCCTGGAGGAAACTAACATCAGGTCCAACATAGTTGATAAAATCAAATATATTTGTATAGCCCTTTTTACAAGCAATGGTCACAGAGGGCTTCACATATGTCCATTCAGTGGCACCTAAACCAACCTTTTTGGTTTGCAAATGGAAGTTGAAACAGAGTCAAATCAGCGCTCCAAGTTTGAGTTAGACAGCCAGGCATATGGTGTGATTGAATGGTATGATTGTGTATCAAGCAATGAGGTCACAAAGGATTTCCCAGAAATGTAGACCCTGCACCAACCTGCTGAATTACAGCCTCAGGGAACAAACACACATGAATGAGCATCTTAGGCACACCATCTACACCTCTTTTTCATTTCACAGAAAGAGTGTAGCTTAGATTTGTTTTATCTGTGAATCAAGTCTAATCATTGTAAAGAACACCGGTGATAGCAGATGTGTGTAAATGGGAAGTGAAATACCCTTGTAACTATAGAAGGTAAGAGCGTCAACTTATAAATAAAACATGCAAACACTTCTTGCACTTTTTTTAGGGATTGAATTGTCTTTCTCCTTCTGGGTGTTGTACTGTTCCTTCAAAAAGAGTGCCGCAACATTAGGTTGGCCTCTATCTAACATGATTGTGTGGTGGTAAATTGATTATTGGGAAGGTGGCAACCGGAGAAGAGTTTTGGGGCCTAAGATGGCGGACTGCGGCCTACGCAGTAGAATTATACTCTGAACAAGATCAAACCAGAACAGAGAGAATATCTGATCGGGAAATATAGTTTGGCAAACTTAGGATGGGAAAAGAGTGCGTGTTTTGAGAAGAGTGGGCTGTTATTAGATAACAATGAATTGCTAGACTCAATCAACAGGATGCTCCTGTCTTAGGAGGGCAGCCAGCTGCACTAGGCTCCTGGGCGTAAGGCCACAAATACGTCTCATAAGTCATAGCTGTGCATCCTGGTCCTTTATGAAAGCATACACATGCTCCTCTCCCCCACTCATCCTTTAATTATTTAAACCTTATATTTTGGGCTTCATGTCTCCTACCATTGTTTAGGGATAACAATAATCAGTCAACAGCTTTGCATCTGGTTTCTAATAATATAGCATGTACTAGAAAAGTGATTACAAGTTTCATTAAATCCATAATCATTACCCATCTTCATAATTACAACAGTATTGATGTTTTTTCCACATCAGGCCAAAGTCATGCATCCGAAGTAATAGGTTCTTAGCAATAGGAAAGTTGAAGTGGGGTTGTTGGGAGTTGAAGATACAAAGCGAGGAGTAAGAGAAAAGTTGATCAACACTTTAAGAGCCAGGGGATGCGCACGCAGTTTTGGGGTGGATAGGAACGGGTTAAAGAACATTCTAGAAGGTTGCGTCATTGTATCAGACAGGGCGGGGGTCTGATCCTCATATTTGTCTATATAATGAGATGTCCAAGTAAATGTGAGTGCCCTTTGAACCTTCCATGTATGCTGCATCTGCCTCGCTGAATAAACCACCAAGCCATCTTGAGTTTTTAAAAGATATTCTGACTCAGACTCTATTTTGCTAATCCTTCTGGAAGACGTCTAGTTTCTTCAACAATTGCTTCCCACATCCTTTATCTGTTTCATATTTCCACCTCTATCGTCACTGAATACTAAACTGTTATCTCTGGTAGCATCAGGTTATGATGGTGTGTGAAATGCGCCAGCTGGTAGGGGAGGAATCGCTGGTCCCTCTGCCTCGAGGGACTCTGCCCAGAACGTGTGCCTGCTTCCTG
Source organism: Osmerus eperlanus (assembly GCF_963692335.1). Taxonomy (NCBI): domain Eukaryota; kingdom Metazoa; phylum Chordata; class Actinopteri; order Osmeriformes; family Osmeridae; genus Osmerus; species Osmerus eperlanus. The sequence goes on along the minus strand of NC_085030.1, from coordinate 11,068,980 downwards.
GCTGCCATGGTGGTGGCACTCCTGTTGATGATGGCACCTGAGGACTTCATCGGGCTGCTTGCCACGTCGATGCTCATGCTGACTACGGGGCCCTTGCTGCACGGGGTTTGTCTCCTGATGGAAGAGTGGCTGTTCCGCTCATCTACTCGGTGAGGGTGGTAGTGTGTGTGTGTGTGTGAGAGAGAGAGAGAGACACACACACACTGAGAGAAAGAGAGTTTTACTTCATCTGTTATGCTTTACCCAACCGATCTTTCTCCCTCCTCCCTGGCCTCTCTCTTCGCCTGTGGTCCCCCTCCCTCCCACCTACCCCAACCCCTCCACCCCCCAGGTACCGCGGTAGGTTGCTGACAGGCCAGATGCTGCTCTCCTGTGTGGGGGGGCGTACTCTGCTGAGCCTGGGCCTGGCAGGGCTACTGCTGGCCCTGGAGGGGGATCATCAGACAGAGGGGGGTCGCTGGAAACTGGTGGTGCTGCTCTCTGTCCTCTACATCCCCCTCAAAAACCTGGAAATACTGGTGAGAGAGTGGGGAGGTTCTTGCAAAAGATTTGGATGTCTGTAGATGTGCGTACATTGTATTATGCTGAGAGGATAGGACCACGGATGCAAGACGTAAACACACGCATGGGAACATTTATAGGAAGGGTGGTAATGATTGGTCACGCCGGTTTCAGTCAAGTCTGTAAAATTCTCATTGTAGGTCACTCCTTGTTAGCTTGAGGTTTTTGTACAACCCCATCCACTCACTCACCCCAAAACCTCTTTGGAAAAACCTTGTCTTCTCTCAAAGGCTCAGAGCAGAGCACATGTTGATTATCTTGAAATAGTCACAGGCAATTTCCGATCTCTCTGAAACCAAAAAACTGTGTTCCTCAAAACTCCAGATGGTTCACTATCACTGTAAGAGGGTGCCAGTGAAGTGTGATATCACAACAACCTATTTCATATGGTCATTACTGTGACAGGACACAAGAACTAGGGCGACTGGCCATTAGCTTACTTTTCAGATGCATGGCTAATGGCCTGATTTGTACTGCACCGGGATGATGCCATTTGGCTAGGTAATTTCAGACTTTGTGTTTTGGTTTCTGTTGTGTGTGGACATGTGTGTGTCTGTGTCTAGCTTGATGGCCTCTCTCACTGTCTCAAAAGTCTTTGTCTGTGGCCTTGACACACACATACACACACATACATACAGACACATACATAGTGACACAAACACACAGAAAAACACACAGTAGTTGTCGAGTTATATATTTTGAGACCTGCGTGTGCATGTGTTTGTTTGTTGTGGTATCATGAGAGGCTGGACCATTAAGCGGGGTGTAGGGCAATGCGTCACAACCAGACAGAGCAGGCCAAAGTGCGTTCAAACAAAGAAACCGGTTTATTCACCAAAAAAAAAAGTATTTCAGGTAGCAAACATAAATTATTTTTAAGTAAAACATAAGCTTCATAAAGTTGCTCCTCATTTGGACCATACCAACGGTATACGCAAGATCAACGTTCATCTGGCATCGAACTCCGTTTGTGCCAGGTACGCTCTCCCACACCTGAGCTCCCGCTTCAATCAGAGGGCTGAGGCATTTGCACCTGTCTGCGTGGTGCATTCTGGGAGACGTAGTTCTCCCGTCAGCCATATTGTGGCCTGGTAGCCACTCCTGGAGAGAAACATAACGCCCCTCTACCACACGTCCTCTCCTGATGCCACAGTGTGTACATGGATGTGTTTGTGTATGTGTTACTGTGTGTGTGTTCGTCCTGCAGGGACCATGTCAGGTGGAGGTGTCTGCGATCTGTGAGGAGAAGAAGAACAATGTAGCCCACGGTTTGGCCTGGTCATTTTACCTGGGCTACCTCAAGCTGGTGCTGCCCCGTGAGTACTGTACTATGACACACGCACGCACACACACACACACACTGCAAAGTGACATCAGGCAAACGTTCATTCATTAAACTCTTCCCGTTTTCTGTCTCTCTTGTATGAGTGAATCGCCTGCTTACCTCCCGTTCTAGCAGATTTGGAGAATTCAATTGCATCGTTCCGCACCACACACTCTGCTGGCCCGTTTGAGAAGCGGGGCTCCAGAAGACTCCTTATACTCTTGCCCCTCAACGCCAACATCGCTCAGAATCTGGAGGATGAGGACACAAACATTCAATTCTATGACAACCTCCCCAACATAGAGCTGGACAGAGCAGGGGTCAGGGGGCGGGTCTACAAGCACAGTGTCTACAGTGTATTGGATGAGAATGGAAAGGTGATTAACATTCTGATGTAACAGTGTGCTGACTGAGTCTGTATTGCACAAGACTTTCATTGTTTCCTCTCATGGGAGTCAGGTGGCTGAGCGGTTAGGGAATCGGTCTAGTAATCAGAAGGTTGCCGGTTCGATTCCCCACCAGGAAAATGACGTTGTGTCCTTGGGCAAGGCACTTCACCCTACTTGCCTCGGGGGAATGTCCCTGTACTTACTGTAAGTCGCTCTGGATAAGAGCGTCTGCTAAATGACTAAATGTAAATGTCATGGCAAAATTGGCAAACTGGCACCATCCTATGGCCATATGTTGGAACTAACGCTAATACCTTATGATTAATATGAACTGGATTAGTTGAACGGGCAAAAAAATTATACCATGGCGCTATCTCTTGGTCGTCTGTGTGAACTACAAATATTCTTAAAAACCTTTTCCACTGGAAACATATTATCAATCCCCTGTTTGTGCTTCTCTGCATTTATGCACATCCATTTACGTCTCTGCTTCTTGTCCTCAATCCTCTATCTGTAACTCTCTCACTTTGTGTGTAAACATGTGGGCTGATGTGTAAACACACAATGTGTATGTGGTTAGTCCCACCAGTGTGCCATGGAGTATGCCACCTCTCTCATGACCCTCTACCAGATGTCCCATGAGAGCAACTCAGGTTTTGGAGAGAGAGAGCGGAGAGAGCAGGTCCTGCTGTTCTACAGAACCCTGCAGGACATCCTGGAGCATTCACTGGACTGCAGGAACCGCTACACACTCATCCTTCTCAATGGTAAGTGCTGCATCTGTTTCTGTTTGTCCGTCCATCTGTCTTTCTCTGTTCTACAGACTGTCTGTCTCTCTGTCTGTCTGTGTCTGTCCATCTGTCTGTCTCTGTCTATTTCGGTCTGTTTGTTCGTCTGTCTGACCTGCTGTTACTCTTTCTTATGTCTCTGTTTACCCTGTGGTTTATCAGAGGAAAGCTGACACTTGACCGAACGCTTCCTCTTGTAGACGAGCGTGAGGATGACCCTCATTTCCTGTCCAAGACCATCCTCAGCCACCTGCTGCAGCAGGAGAGGGAGGAGTACTGTCTGACCCCACACCCCCACCAAGATGTTGGCCATATATTGACACCTGCCCAGCCAGGGGGCGGCCACCAGTGCAGTGATGCACCAATGAGCGTAGACCCTGAACTCATGATCAGCCAGGACCTGCCCAGGTCTCTCAAGGACCCTGTAGAGACCTCAGATGTGTAGCGTTTATGTGTAAACTGTGTGAGAAATAAGATTTCTTATGTGTTTAGATGAATCACAGTCAGTAAATCACATATTACCTTATCATCTGTTCATTTCGTCTGTCCTATTATCCATTCATATGTGTGTCCCTATTGTAACCTATTGTGTTTTGATGACAGACAGTTCTGTGATGTAGTATCTGCCTGCCTTTGAAAACACTTTTTGGTTGTGTTATCTTTGTTTTTTTCTATTCACTGTAAACACTTTAGATATCGCTTCTACTACAACCTGTTCATCTATATCAGATCTATAGGAAAAATAAGCAAAACAAAAAAGCATTTAGGAATGAGCGAAGAACCTGGTGCTAGGTAACAAGATTTAGTTTGGAATTGGGCTGTGCCTTAGGCTTGGGAGGGAGAGAGGGAGGGAGGCAGGTGTCGGCCTCCTCTGTGCAAACAGAGGAGGCCGACAGCCACGAGCCACACAGACATGTTGCTGTCTGGAACCCCTCCCTTGGTCACGTGTGTGAACACACTTCATGATCTAGAATGTTCCTTTTTCCACACCTGGCCATGATTACAGCAGATATTACACCTGATGTTACTGTCTCTCTCTCTCTCTCTCTGCCTCACAAACACACAAGTATATTATTTTTGATACTGTGAGCCCACAGTGTTGATCTTCCTGACCACAGGTCTTTTGGTCAGTGTGTGAGAGGGAAAAGAGATAAGATGAGATGAGGAGTGCAGTAATCAATGTTGGGTTGCAGTCTAACAAGGCCACAGGCCATCCTGTGATTGTCCAGCCAGGTGATTAGAACTCGGGACCAGGGCCAGTTTTACCAGTTTCCTCTGAAGACTGAGATGGATAGATACTTGTTTATCTTGTTTGGTCTATCAGACAATCAGTCAGACAATCAGTCAAATAGACGGTCCGACTTATAGACAGAAAAACAGACCACCAGTCAGGCAGACAGTCAGCAAACCAAACAGACCGACATTCAGTCAGACAAGCCGACAGACAGTTTAGTCAATCTTACTTGCTATTCTGTGTCATTTCCCTTCAATTTCTACATGCACTTCCTCTTTGGCAATCATCATTATGACACCAGGAAGAAAACGGGTCAGGTATGAAGATGATTGTCTGTGGTGTAAAGGTGAGGTCATAAACAGGGAATTTCCCCGAATTGACTCAACCTTATGTGTCATTCAGAACTCAGCTCTCTGAGCTAGTTCATGCTTATTGTCACGTTTAAAATACGTTGCTTAAGATAAGAAGATTTTTCATTTTTGAACTTTACATGGATTGTAAAGTCTCACACACACATGGGTCCAGTATAGTATTTTTTCTCCAGGTTTCCTATCCAGCCAAATCTAACATTTTAAAGCATACTCGATCTGTTTCACTTGACATCAGTAGCTATATTGTATAGCGTAGCTATAAACTGTAAATTAATACAGAAGGGAAAGAATACAGTATAGCCTATTAAAATGTAGGCTACGTTATCTCTGCCAAAAGTGCTTCTAAGATTATTTGTTTTAATTAAACCTATGTTTGTCTGAGAACAAACTCTAAGGAAGATTCTGCTAGTCCGGGTTAAATGGGAGGAGATGCGACTTTAAATGTAAGTGTGAATGTTTTGTAGCCTAAATGTTGATTGGTTTATCATTTGATAGAAACACCAATGCGCTGTAGCTGATGAAAGGCTGAGGCTAGGTGATAGATATTTCAGTAAGCTTACATCAGGCTACATTTATCGTAATGTTCGGGCATGTTGCGTGAGACAAACTGATTCAATCCGACACTTCTCACTTCAAAGTTAAAATGCTATGGTAACCGAAAAGGCCCGTCCCACACGTGAGCAAACTCAGCTGATGCAACGCGATTACTATTTAAGCAGCGAGAGCAGCAGCTCACGCCGTCAACACTTCTTCATGGAGAGAATACAGGCGAAACGTGAGAGATTGATTGAGGCAGTGGAGCTATATAAAGACTCAAAATGGTCTATACCCCGGCGTTAGTCTTCGGACACGGAATGCCTGTAATATCGGAAGAAGACAGCATCGTTGAGCTGATGAGAAAGTTTATTTATCAAATTACTTCCAGCGACAAAGGTGAACGCCAAGGAAGTCTGGAAAGCAGAGAGGATTTCGACAAGGAAAAAAACTCTTCAAGTATGTTCCATTTCAGTCTTGATTTATAATTATGAACTAATGTACCCCACAGCCTTATAAAACTAACCTATTTATTATAGATTTTATACGAATTAGAACACTTTTAGAAGATGCTTCAATTAATGTATTTCATATTAATGTAGGCTAATAGGTCCAATATGAGATTGTAACGTGAAACTGTCACAGTATGCTATGTAGCAGCTGCTGCCAGTGCACATGACTAGGCAGCTGTCAGGTGATAATGGGTCATCTAGTGTGTCCTTAATTTCTCAACCACGAGTGTTTGTGATGAGCAATGAAAAACAAACATGTAGGCCAAGTCTGCCACCAGGATTCTAATAATATATATAGGCCAATGTTGGAAGGGAATATCTAGGTCGGACTTTTATAGCCTACGCAATTTCTATTCCATCCAATCTTTGTCAGCTAGAAGTTGTAGATCATGTGTCATAACACCGTCTCTTCATTACAGATATATGGTTTGAGCCGTCGGTGGAATATGAGGAAGCCTTGCTCCAGCGGAATGTGAGCCGGGAAATAGAGAGTTGTCTCTCCAATGCCAAAGTCTCGAGTCTCCGCTGTCAGGTGTTGCTCCTACCTCGCCCGCTGACCGCAAAAGTTGCCCGGGATGTGGTGCGCTCCTCGGCGGACGAGCCTTGTGGGTTGCGTGGGGCGTCTATCAGTATCTACTTGGAGAGTAAAAATGCCTTGTTGTCACTGGGAACCATTTCACCAGATCCGGGCGTCACTCCTACCTTTGAGCTGTCTGTCGTCTTCAAACTTGACAACGACGGTTGGCCACCACTTAAGCACATATTCGTTCATGACAAAGTGTTGAAACTGCGCCCTGAATACCGGCTAGTGAAGAAGAAACTCTACTCTTCTGCCAGCCCAGTTGTTCACGACTTTTACTGATAAGAGATGTTGCTTCTTAGTCGATATCAGGCCACCATAATGTACATTCCCTAGGATTTTGAAACGGAAATTATGTTGCACTATATCTGTTGTTGACCGAAATGCACACCACTGTAGCACACCTAATCGTGCTTAAGTGTAAATTAATGTAGACAGAAATAATGAAACCAGAATATAAAAGGGTTGAGTGCCTCTGAGGTACTACTTAAGTTATGAATGCATACATTTCAGAAGAAATGACTGTGACAGAATGCCAGTGGTTAAGACAACGATCCCGCTCTGTTACTTATAACCCAACATTTTTGTACCATTTATATTTTTGCATGTAAATTTGATGTCTTACTTGAAAACCATGGAAACCTCACATTTGGAGCAAGCTGGTCTTGCCCCTGACTGCGTTTTATTATCTGACAATTATGCTGCAGTATTGTTTAACAGAGGAATGTCAAATACATACTATTTTGCACTGTAACATTAAAAGTACAATCCCTCAGGCCAAATCTGAGTAATATCAGTTATCTTTTAATAAACAATTTTACAACAAAACGCACTATGAAATGAAATTAACAAAATGTACAGTACACAATGTCCAACACAAGTACAAAACTACTCTTTTGTACTCCCTCTAACACATGGTGAACACACATGATTCCTTGCAGCATATGTTGTAGTTATTGGCTAAAACCTACACAACAAACAAGGCCCTCACCCTCCTGTGTCAACAGAAAGAAATTCCTCATCAATCCTGCCTATATATAGATAGATATATATATCTTCCCTCTGATAGGCCAGGTTAATTTGTTGTCATGGGATTTGTTGTCATGAGATGTCCCATGACAACAAATTAACTTGGCCTATCAGAGGGCAAATAGAGCTGTTACTGTACGGATTTGACCCATCATGTAACTTCAAATATACACCAGTGTGTAGTTGTGGGTGGGGGCAGAGGTTGATTCAGAAGGTTCAGGCATACTCCATACTTTAATAAAACACATTCAGTTCTGCGAAGCTGCTGGTTACCAGTGCTAACTGTCAATCTAGATCAATTTTACACTTGAATAACTGGTGTGCTGGCTTTCTATTGGTATTTTATAAAGAGAGCACTGACACATTTCAGATGGCCTGGGAATAAGGACTACATAGAACACACACGCACACACACACACACGGACGCAGGTGCGCACTCACACGCCCGCGCGCACACACAGACACTGCACCTGGCAGACACGAGTGACCAGACAAAATGTATAACCCATCAACAACAGTGAACAGAAGCTATTCCACAAAACATTCTGTGATCTCATCGGACCAATCTCCGACAAGTCTCTCTTTAAACGGCCTGACCTTTTGGTTTGGGACATTCTCTTTATTTCTTCATCTTGAGGTCAGCTTCGATGGCAGAACGGCGCCCCCTGGTGCCCCCGTCCTGTGAAGAAATAGAGAGATGGAAGGGAGGAGGGGAAGGTCAAAGTTGAAAGATGACCAAACAGCATCCTGGAAAAAAAACCCAGGGGTGGCTTGCAATTGGCTCGCACATAACACAAGACGATCTCTGCTGTCCGTCAGAGGAAAAGAAGGAGAAAAAATATATAAAAATGAAAAGATTCAAAGAAAGGAAAAAATAAAATGATAATCAACCGAAAACAGAACGACACTGTGAACCAGACATGCAAAGAGTCACGTCCAGGAGAACCACTGGGTACACGAGAAGGAAAATGAGGAACCACACGCAAACGTACACACACACCTTACACACACAAACATACATAACCAGAATGGGTCTGTTCCAGAAACGGTTACTGAAGGTCCACGACTTGGGTGACGAGTGTTAAGAGTGTTCAGAGCATGTCGGAGGAGAGGGTGGATGTATTTAGTGTGTGTGACTGATGTAAACACGGGTGAGTTAGTGTGTGTGTGCGTGTGTACGTGTATTGGAAGCCTGTCTGTGTGTGTAACAGAGACGTTGAAACAGAGTATGCGCGTGACTTGACCTGGTGACGTTTGACCTTTGACCTGAATACTTACAAAGAGAGAGAGAAGGAAAGCGGGAGAAGCCATTGGGACACTGTCCTGTAGAAGGACAAACATTACAGTGAGAAAGAGAGACACACACACACACGCTCTCTCCCTCTCTGTTCCATGAAGCATCCAACCCAACATCTGGTACACATCTAGCCTTACACACACACACACACACACACACACACACACCTAGCCTTACACACACACATTAGGGAGGTACATAGACTGATGAGGACTCAGACAGGGACACAGACTCACACACACACTCCTGAAAGCCCAGTGAAAAACACATAGGCTCTGCAGAGTATGGGACAGACAGACCCTAGAGAAGGAAATGGAGGCTGCATGCACCTATGGGGAGTGAAATGGCTGTGAGATCAGAAGAGAAAGACGAGTTATTAAGATGATCGGTACGGTATACAGAGGGATGAGCAGGGATGCAAAACAAGTTTGCCTGGCAACAGCTACGATTCAACACACTTCAATCACAGAACTTTCTATGTACACCAGAGGGGCAATTCCTGTCAGTATCTAACATTTTACACAGCTGTGTGTATGTCTAGTTGTCTATATGCTATATTCTGTGTGTGTGTGTGTGTGTGTGTATATGTGTGTGTGGGTTAGTTGAATGCCTATTCCTCCTCCTCTACGCTAGGCTACATTCCATTTGCATGTGTTGGCTAGCAGCCAATACAGTAATCTTAGGGAGTGTGTATACTTTGCGTGCGTTCTACATCAGCGTGTGTGTCCCCCCTCACCTTCTCGACAGGCTCCCCGGGCTTGCGGCCCCCCTCGCGGCCCCGCAGGCTCTTGGTGCTGACGGCCGACTCGGAGGTCTGCATGATGAGCTGCGTGGCGAGGAACTGCTGCACGTGCTCCAGGACGTCGCGCTGCATCTCCAGCGCCATGTGGAACACGTCGTGGTCCGAGCTGTTGTACATGACGGCGTTCTGGAACATCAGCATGATGTCGCGCTGGAACTCGGCCGTGGTGCGGATCTGACCAGACTCTATGCTTTTCTTGATGGCCGACAGGTCCATGGGCCTGGAGGTGTGGGGGTGGAGAAAGAGTGAGTGTGTGTGTGTTGGGGGGGGGTGGAATGGAGAAAGAGTGAGTGTGTGTGTGTGTGGGGGGGGTGGGGGGTGGAATGGAGAAAGAGTGTGTGTGTGTGTGTGTGGGGGGGGGTGGAATGGAGAAAGAGTGTGTGTGTGTGTGTGTGGGGGGGGTGGGGGGTGGAATGGAGAAAGAGTGTGTGTGTGTGTGTGTGTGGGGGGGTGGAATGGAGAAAGAGTGAGTGTGTGTGTGTTGGGGGGGGGTGGAATGGAGAAAGAGTGAGTGTGTGTGTGTGTGGGGGGGGTGGGGGGTGGAATGGAGAAAGAGTGTGTGTGTGTGTGTGTGGGGGGGGTGGAATGGAGAAAGAGTGTGTGTGTGTGTGTGTGGGGGGGGGGGTGGAATGGAGAAAGAGTGAGTGTGTGTTGGGTGGGGTAGAACAGAACGAGAAGGTGTTTTTAGTAAAAACGATCTAACTGTATCTTTTTATGACAATATCTTTTTGGTGTCGTCTTCCACCAGGTGCTCTTTCACCCTGTGTGATCTAAGCACAGCAGCAATAGCTAGTTCTGTAGTTCCCCTAGGTTATCTAAAACTACACAGACAGCCCTGCACCTGTTTCAGTCTCACCTGTGTACGATACTGTGGTAACCGGGGGCGATGTCGTCGGACACAGGCTGCAGGAACACACTGGCGTATCTGCATGAGTGACGACAGTAGCAGACATTAAGACCCAATTATTGTGATTGACTGTGGAGGGGGGGGGGGGGGGGGGTGGACCTAGAGGTGCCGACCTGTGATTGGCCGCTGCTCTCCACACCAGCATGATGGCTTTCTTCCAGATCTTCTGAGCCTGGACAGCCTCCTGGTCCTCCCCACATATAGAACTGAGAGTTGGAGGGACAGAGAGAGGATAGGAGAAATAGAGGAAAGGATCGGGGGGGGAAGAGGCAAGACAAGTATAGCAAAAGAGACAGAAATTAATTAAACTGAAAAAAATACAAGCTGACAAGAAAGCTTAAGACAGCAAAACTTGGTCCTAAGTTTAAACAGAGGTCAATAAGCTCCCCACTGGCCTAAGCACTATTTAGACTGAATGTGGATGGATACAAAACAACATGTGCACAGTAGGGCCACTCACAACTGAGAGGAGGCGGGGCTGCTGGCCAGCGAATCGGCTGTGGTGTAGCGCTGGGAGGAGAGGCCATAGCCGTCCTCGCTCTCACTGGCTGCTGGCTCCACTTCTGACAGGTAGTGCCCCTCCCCCTCTCCTAGTTCCTCCTTCAGTTCCATGCCTTCGTCGGGATCTCCATCGCTTCCTGCGTCCTCATCCTTCACCTCCTGCACATACACACACAGAATGGGAAAGAAGATGACACGTTCAAACCCATCTGTACACCTGTTTCACTCTCATTGACTATATACAGAACGTGTTCATTAGACTGCACCATTGACAAGTGTGTGGGTGTGGGTGTGTAGATAGTAGATGCTTGCAGCATTAAATTACCTTGGACTCCTTTCCCGAGATAGAACTATCCTCTGAGTCTGCAAGAATAAATGTTTTAAATAAAAAAACAACAACAAAGGAATGTACACATCAGCCCTGACTGATCTATAGGGTGTGTACGTGTGTGTATGTGTGTATGTGAGACCTACCTAGACAAGGGGGTTCCGGCTGTGTCCACTCTTCACCTTCACTTTTCACAGTGGCGCACAGTGTCCCTTCCTCTCCGGTAACCTCATCCTCTGTGACCTCATTTCCTGCCGGGCTGTTGTCAAGGGCAACAGAGGGAGTGACACCATCAGTGCCCCCAACTTCCTGGCTTTCAACCCCCTCATCCCCCCTCTCCTCCTCTGGCTGCTCCTGTTCAGTTTCTGCCTCCGTTTGTCCCTGAGGCTCCATCCCCCCGGGGTTAGCTTCTGTTGTATCCCCGTCCTGAAGCTCCTGAATGGGATCTGCTTGTACTGTGGCCCCCGGCTCTGACGCCTCCTGGGACTCCCAGGGGCCGGAGAGGGAGTGTCCCCCAGAGACGGCCTCTTCACAGAGGGAGAGAGCGGCCTCCACCGCCGCCGCGTCCAGAGCCTCCACAGAGTCATCCACCTGGGAGAGGCAGAAGGAAAAAAAAGAGGAGAGACGGAAAGAAAAGTGGACAAAGGGAGAAGGTATTAATGAGAGCGTAAAAGCGCCTTTGTTTTTTCCCCCCCCATACAAAATCACACACACACGGTACCTTCTCCTCAATGATGGCGATGATGTCCCCCACTGTCTCCAGGTCAAGCTCGTCCCCCATGTAGGAGACGGACACCAAATCTTCCTCTACAAGCCCCGCCTCCTCGCCAAGCTCTGGCCCCACCTTTACAGCCTCAACTCCTGGTTCTGTTCACAAAACACACAACTGAGGTCACCACAAATCGGGCAAGGGTAGTTGAGGCAGTTGGGGATTAGAGGTAGCTCCTATACTTGAGAGAAAGATCGATAGACTTAACTAGGAGAACTGGGAGAATAGAAAGAGGGGAAGGGAGGGTGAGGCTGACAGAATAGTAACCTGAGCTGGGTGGAACAGGGCTGGCCAGGGGAGGGGGAGGAGCAACAGTGGTGGGGGGAACAAGACTTTCCATTGGACGAGACAAGGAAGACGTATCTAATGACACACACACACATTTTTAACACATAAGGACAGCACACACAAACACAAAATGTAAAACACCAAAACATCACAACACATTTAGATGAGGAACATGTATAAACAGCCTGGTTGTCACAGTTACCTGCGGGGATAGCAGCAATGGCAGCTGGAACTCCATTAGCCAATCCAGCTCCAGCTTCTCCATCGACCACCTGAAAAGATATTACATTATTTCAAAGACGCTTTCGTTTTCATCCAGACAATATATTTTCAATATGTGTAATCCTACTATGTTTAGAAACCCAGCACTTGTAAAATGTAGGTATATCTCACAGTACTTGGTAAAAATCTCAATTTAATAGGGTATATGTATTTATATATTTTTTCCTCTTTTTGCCTGCTGCAACGCCACAATTTCTCCTTAAAGTACCTACTACTACAACAACAACCAGAAATCCAGAGCCATTCCCCAAACAATCAATCTTAGACCAGTCTGTCAGAATGAATGGATCACTATCCCAATTTATAATAGATCCTGTATCTCTTTGGTGTGCCCCTCACCAATCTCGGACTAGAAGATATTAGGCTGCCTTTCTTCAGCAACTCAGAGAGGAGGGGGGAGGGTGGCGGGGTGGACTTCTGACTGAGAAGCCTCTTCTGTGGGGAGTCGTCTACCAGAGGCCCCAAGCTTCCCTCTTTAGGCCCTGCCGCTGGAGTCTCGGAAGCAGGCAGGAACACACCTACAACCTGGGCCTTGAAGGAACAGCGGAGGGGGTAACATTTAGAGATGCTGGCCTTGGCAGAAGGGCAGTAAATACATTGGTCTCTTAACCCTTGTGAACCTTCGGGTCACATGACCCAAAGGTTCACAACGAACCATCGTTGTGTTTACCCAATTTTACCCAATACAAAAACAATAAATAGCATTTTCTTTTAACCTTCGCAATGTGGGGGGTCTGAGACAGCCCGACGGTTAAAAGAAAATTCCTCACTTTGTTTTTGTATGCAGTATAGTTGTCGCAATACGACGGTGGGTCACAATGACTGATGGGTCAGAATGACCCGAAGATAACACAAGGGTTAAGTGGTCAACAACAAATACCAGAAAAACATATGAAATATGCAACTTCACTTTTAACAACTTCAAAGCAACCTGTTCACATAAAAACCAAGGTTGTTTTAGTCAATTCTGACACCGGCTCCTACCACGCTATTAGCTGAGGTGTCCTCGGTGGAGGGCGTGGCTGTGTCCATGGGGGGTGCAGGGGCGTCGACCTGGGCGCCCTCCAGGCTGGCGGGGCTGGCCCCCAGGGGGGAGCGCACCGTCACGCTGGGCACCCGCTTGGGGGTGTTCTTCACTGCCTGGCGAGCTGCATTCAAAAGATTAAAAAACACTTTAATCACATTATGCTAGAAAGTTTATTTATGGGCTCAAATACACATAACATACACTCATGAAAGACTCATAAAATTGCATTAAAACACAAACAATCCACAAAGAAATAAGAGCAGGTGTCACATGCATGCATGGGGGTCACACACAAAGCTTACCCTGATAGGCTGTTTCTGTTGCCTTCTTCTTTAAGTCTGCCTCCTCTTCTTCCTGCTTCTTCTTTCTGAGGTAAACCAATAGAGATTTGTATTTCAAAACATTTACAATGACATAAAAACCTAATAAAAAGTAGATAGGACACTGAGACCAGAAAGTGGGTAGACAGATGAACAAAGACTGACAACACCACCAGGTAGACAGGTGAGCTGGTGTCTTACTGGGAAACCTCTGCCCACAGCTCCATCAGCTGGGAGTCCAGGTGACCACTCTGGATCAGATCCACCTCCTTTTTAAGCTTCCTGTCACGGCAGGAAGTACAGGGTCAAGTACAAAATTCACACCGGAATATCCCTTCCCATAACCATGCTATGGAGCTCAGAGATCATTGTATGTGGTCAAACCTCAAACGTTAGGAGGAGGTGTGTGTGTCCTTTACCGATGCTCACCTGTATTTCTCCTGTGTCTCTCTCAGCAGTCTCTTCAGCTCCTCTATCCTCTCAGCGGTTAGTCTCCTTACAATAACATCCTCAATAGTTTCCACCACTTCTCCCTTCTCCCCACGTTTACGCCTGGCAGGCAGAGCATAGGCACACTTAACTAGTTTCTGCAATCTATCTAACCTTGCAGTAACGCATAACAACAAAGAGGAGTTATCATACTGTTTGTGTATGTTGACAGAGTACATACTTTGGGGCCTCTGTGGTCTCCAGCAGCTCAGAGTATTGAGAGGCACAGTGCTGTGAAGACAGACAGAAAGCAAAGTCAGACATCAAACTGCAGAGTTTTGAAAAATGTGTGTGTGTAGATTAAAATGATTCCCCTTACCTTCTGGGAAAACCAGTCAGGGGGGCGCCCAGACTCAGAGAAAGGCTTGATGGCTCGGCTTACTGAGACCCTGGGTAACGGACAAAGCATTCATAATAGATGTAGACTTGATTCATTTGTTTAGTGGTTCACAAACGATTGACAAAATTATAATATGAGTACGAGTTTTTACCAGTTTTGGTCTCCACTTCTCATAACAGATGATGCAAGGCACAGTTTTTCTCTCACTGACCATGGTTCTTTCGGCCCAACCGCCTGCATCTTGTGTTCTATGGGACAAAAGGACATGACGGAGAATGTTACAATATAAAAAATGATCTTATTATTTTACTAGGCATTATGTTTTGCTTGAGTATACAAAAATAGAACTGAACCGTCGTGGGGGATCAAAAAATGTGGGTCAGACAAACAAAGCGTATACAACATAGCGCAACCAGCTACTAGTACTGTAGCACGACGAATTACGTGATCTTTACAGCTCAAGTCAAATTATAAAACGCATGGCATCTATGGCCACAAGCTGGCAAATGACAAAAGTAAGCGAATTAGGGCGTATTCTGTATATTTGGACCACAATTGTTAAAGCGACTACTCATTATGCTAGCTAAGTTAGCTAGCGAGCTAACAACCTATTTAGCAAGCTCCCGACCCTAGCAACCCTGGCCACCTGACGTGTAAACTAGCAAGATTAGCAAGCTTGCTTTATTGTAGAGACATCACATTAGAAAGCTACAATATAAAATATGCCGTTACCTGACATTAAAGTATAGAAGAAAGGAGTGAAAGAGATGTAAACATTGATACTCACTCCCGACTCCGCTCGCCATCTTTCGTAGACAACAGTATATAATAAGACATTGGTTCCACCTAGTGGACAAATAGCGACACTGCAAGCTGTAGAAACTATTATTGGGTATGCAAGTGTTTAAACCAACAGGTCCAAACCCAGTTTAAAAAGTATTTATAGAACAACTGAACATTGTTAATACAAATGCAAGGGAAAGACAAATGTATGATGGCACCTGTAATAGTCTGACATGGAGAGTTGTGAGATATTTGGCAAATATTTTCCAAGAAGGAAATAGAGCACAAGGGCACCAGAGAATGGCTCCTCAGAGGAATGTATAAAACTGTGAGGTATTCTTAAATCATTTGAACGTTTTACAAAAACAGAACTTTCACATATTGACATAAGTTTTCTTTAAGGGTGTTGCAGTGAAAGCTATCTCGTTGTTATGATCAGTGACCTATGCACTTTTCTCTTGGAATTCGCTTTGGATAAAAGCGTCTGAGGTATTGAGTTAAACTTCAAAATATTGTTTGGGGTAGTTATGTCATCCATTCACACTAATCTGGACACATGTTTTCTTATTTGGAGTCATCACAGAGCCAGCACCACAGAGGTCACCATATCTGACAGCCGTCCGAATATGTGACCCCACTGTCATCACAGAGCCAGTACCACATCCTCCCATAGTTTGCATGGCCGGTGTCAACTAAAGTCTTATCTAAAATGAAAGAAATATATGCAGTTACTGGATATGAAGTGAATTATATCACACTAAAGATAAAACCTTCAACTCGTTTTACGTGGTGTTTAGTTTCCAAACAGGTGGGGCTAAATCGGAAGAATAATTCTTTAGATATTATAGTATACCGGGAGTTCAAATAAGGAAAAACTGTCATGCTAACTTCTTCACGTGTTTTTTACAGAAAAGAAAAGAGACATTGGAGGATGCGGGCATCGATCCCGCTACCTCTCGCATGCTAAGCGAGCGCTCTACCATTTGAGCTAATCCCCCGGTGAAACGTACATAGTGTAATGTTGCACAATGAAATCAGTAAAACGATGCGCCAATTTCTCCACCAGATGGCGCCGTAAGGCAAGATAAAAGTACTAGAAAGGAAACGCTTGCAGCAGTCTGCTCGTAAGCTGTAAGTAAAGCTTGTTTATTAACCAATTCTTATTTTATTTTTAATTACCAACTGTTCCTGTTCATTTAATATTTTTCAGTTGTTCAGTTTAATGAACTGACATCTACACAAATGAGCGTGACCTTATTGTTTCGACACAGAGAGAGAGAAAGAGAGAAGGAGAGAGGGAAAGAGAGAGAGATGTTAAAACGTCCTTGGGGAGAAGAGGGACAGCTTGATAGCAGCTGGGTCACACACTGGAGGACAGAGTTTACTATAGAATATTTTGGGTGAATTGGCCACACTCGCTTGTGCACACGTACATACATAAACACACATTGTGTTGCTGCATGGTCCCTCTGACCTAGCTGATCTTTTTCCAGGTGCTGGGGAGTCACGCTCCTGCAGCCCAGACTGAGCTACCACACTCCTACTGCACTGCAGGTGTGTTTACGCTGCCAAGGGGGGTCCCCCTCTCTCTCTCTCTCTCTCTCTCTCTCTCTCTCTCTCTCTCTCTCTCTCTCTCTCTCTCACTCACTCTCTCTCTCTCTCTCTCTCTCTCTCTCTCTCTCCCTCTCTTTCTCTCTATCTCTACCTCTCTCACTCTTTCTTTCTTTCTCTCACTCCCTTTCTTCTTTGTTTCTTTCTGTCTCTCTCTTTTCTCTAGTATGGCATGTTACGCTAAGTAAATATCGATGCAGCCACAGCTTTTGGCCCAAAAATGGGCCATAACGCTCTTACCTCAGGGTCAAAACATATAGACATACTCACCACAGAGGAACACGTACACAAAGTGCTCCATAGATGTAGACTGTTATTTTGATATATATGAACATGAGTACATGAGTACATGAGTTTGCTTTAACAAACAAACACATGCACACAAACACACACTCACTCAAACATATGCAAACACACATACACACACTGCAATTCCCCACAGGTGAAGAGAGCTGCTGACATAGGTTTTATTACTGCTGTGTAATTAATAACAGCATCATGCCATTAATGTGTTTTCCCTTTTCTCTCTCTCTCTCTCTCTCTCTCTCTCTCTCTCTCTCTCTCTCTCTCTCTCTCTCTCTCTCTCTCTCTCTCTCTCTCTCTCTCTCTCTCTCTCTCTCTCTCTCTCTCTCTCTCTCTCTCTCTCTCTTTCTGTTCTCCCCTGCCTGCTCTCTCCCTGCCTCTTTACCTCCATCTCCCCCTCTCCTCATTCCCACTCAGCTATTCTCTTTCCTTCCCCGGGTGCCTTTCTTTCCTCCCCCTTCTCCAACTCTCTTCAGCCCTCCCTCCCCACGTCTCTCTGTCTCTCTCTTTTCCCCCTCATTCCCTCTCCGAGAACCCATTAAGTAGAGGAGCTCTAAGCTCTGTGCAGTGGAGGGAGATAGCTTTCTCAGCTCCTGGCCCTCTATTCACATCCTCCTCTCCACTCAACTGCTCACTCTTCTATTTTCCCTTTCTCCTTCATCTACCTTCTCTGTCTGGCTTGAGTTTGTGTGTTTGTGTTTTTGATGTCAAATCCACAAGACACTGTGAAAACGCACTTGAGTGTCCCATTTTCTCTCTCTCTCTCTCTCTCTCTCTCTCTCTCTCTCTCTCTCTCTCTCTCTCTCTCTCTCTCTCTCTCTCTCTCTCTCTCTCTCTCTCTCTCTCTCTCTCTCTCTCTCTCTCTCTCTCTCTCGCTCTCTCTCTCTCTGGGGAACTGTATGATGTCATGTCTTCTACCCATCCCTAGGGACAATAACCAATTACCCAAAGTGCTCTGTCCCCCCTCTTACCTCTCCCCGTCTTCCACCCGACACCTAACCTTTCACCTTGCCATTATCCGTGTAGTGACACCTCCCAGTGACACCCCCGTGTGTGTGTGAGCTCATGCTCTTAGCTCAACACGTCTGTGTCTGCATGCATGTATGCATGTTTTGGGGTCACTGTGTCTGTGTTTACGTGTGTGTGTGCGTTGTGCCCTAGCATGAGCTTATGTGCAGATGCATGTGTCTGCTGTCTGCCTCATACATATGGGTGTACAGTTTGTGTGTGAGTCATAGGTGTGACCAGCGCTGAGGTCACCTCCGGCCCCCCCGTCTCTGCCCAGCCACCCATGTGACTCCGTGACAGCCTATCATGTCATGCTGCATCTGATTGTTTGAAGGGGAGAACATTAGGGGCAACACTTCTATGGTTTGCCACACAGAGTTTCTCACCTCTGAAAAGCAGTTCATCACAGCATTCCTCCAAACACACACACACACGATGGGCTTACAATAAACACGGCAGCTGCGAACAGGCTGTGTGTGAGGTTCTGACACTTCTTATGGCTTGTGGTGTTGGAATTGCTGTCAGAAAAAGGGACCGAAAGAGAGGGAGAAAGAAAGAGAATAAAGAGTCTATAGTACATGAAAGAGACATGACATTTTCCACCCTTAGCAGCAGTGAAAAGGAGAACAATACCGGATTCTCCTCAAGTGCATTTGGCCTGAAGAAAGTCTTTGTGAATGAGGCTGTACAGTGCGGGGTTGTGGTGAGGGTGGTGAGGGTGAGGGTGGTGGGGGGGGATGTTTGTGGGGTGACTCATATGCAAAGGTTACCCATGGGGGATAGCTGCACTGAGACATGGACCCACAGCATTGGCACACGCACACATGCACACAATCCCACCTTGCCTCTCTCTCCCTGGCCTCATTGTCCATGAACCCTGAACCTGCCCCGTCCCTGGATGATGAGCGGAACAGCACATTCGTTCCTGTGCTCCGTGTCAACTTATTGGCTACAGTATCCCTCAGAGCTCCAATCAGATAGCGCTGTGTAAGATGTGTGCTCCAGGGTGTAGATTTCACTGTCAGTGACATCACTCAAGCACGGGCCATGACATTGGAAATGTTTGCCAACTGTCATTGGCAGGCTGACCAAACATTTGGGGAAAAGAGGAGTCAAAAATTCAAATTGCAGGAGTGTCATGCTGTGTGACATGCTGTGTGCCATGCTGTGTGCCATGCTGTGTGCCATGCTGTGCTGTGCCATGCTGTGCTGTGCCATGCTGCGGTGTGCTGCGCATAGCAACCTGGTGGCTGAATTACAATGAATTAAAGTAATAGGAGGGAGGTAAGCTTTTTTGTGCACATGTAGATGTCTGCTCTCTTTTTCTCCCTTTCTCTCTCTCTGCATCTCTCTCGCATTCTTTCTCCCCCTCCTTCCATAGTTTCTTTTGGCACTTTGCTTCTATCTGTCTGTCTATCCACCTGTCTGTCTATCCACCTGTCTGTCTATCCACCTGTCTGTCTGTCTGTCTGACTGTTTCACGTCTTCACCTTTGGGTTGGAAACTTGCATGGTTCCTCCCCTACTCCCTCCTGTCACTGGAGGGGACATTATCTTCCATCCTCCTTTGACATTAGTATGTGTGCCCGTGTATGTGTGTGCGCTTGCGTGTGTGTGTTGTATTTGTGTGTGCTACTGTGTGTGTTTTTGCACATGTATTGCATATTGTGTGTATGTGTCCATCTCAGAGGGGGAAATTGGTGCATCACTGAGGGGCCCCCTGCCCCAATACACATGTACTCCTCCCACTACCACCCTCCAGGGACTGGCAGACAGCACCCATTACTGTCAGCCATGGCCCCATCTAATTGGCCCTGATAGGAGCCCGTCGCCCGGGGGGAGGGCCCCTAGATTAAATTAAGGGTCATGATTGGCCGCTGTAAATATTTAATGCAGGAGACTGGGGGAGTTGCAGGGCAAGGGGGGAACCAAAACAACGTAACACAGCAGGGAGGTCACCACTTCCTGTGTGACCTTAGTCAGTATGGAGAGAGCCTAGGCAGAGTGGTAGAGGGAGGAGCGTTGGCTCCCAGTGGCTGGCGAGAAGGTCACACTGACAGATGAAAATGGAGGATTGTTTTCAAGGCAACAAGAACGGCAGACATACTGCTCGTCGCCTCGTCGCCAGCGCCATTGTTATCATCGTCAGCATCCTTTTTTGTGTATTTGCGTGTGTGTTTGAGCATGGATATGTGCCTCCAGGTTTTGTGTGTGTGTGTGTGTGGGTGCTTATTATGTGTGTGTGTGTCCCAGTTAATCCCAGAGGCTCAGGGAAAGTGACTGGAGACATCAGAGGCTTTCCTCCTCATCCATCCGTCTCCCCTCAGATTAACCAGCACTGGAGGAGTCTGCCGCACTAACAAACCCTCAACACACTCTTGCATGCACACACACAGTAGGACTGGAAGACCGGGGGGGGGGAGTGGACGGGAGGAGAGGAGGGGGGTGGGGTTGTTGGGGGGAGACGACAAAAGGGTTTTGGCCAGGGGGGGGGGGGGGGGTGGTCACAAAAGAGAGACAGTCACAGTGAATAACACAGCATATAGGATATTAGCAGAGTGGAAGGAAGACAGGCAGGCAGGCAGGCAGGCAGGCAGGCAGGCAGAATTAATAAAGGGAGTTAGATAGTCACACATTGACGACTAGTGAACAGGGAGCCTGTGTGTGTGATAAAGTATTAGCAGAGTGCTAGGGATAGAGGAATGGGTCACCTATTTTACTCACTGTTAATGAAAACACGAGATAACTCTGCTACAAAAGTTTCTTTGTTTAAGGGTTTCCGATTGCCTTGTCAGATGTGCAAAGAGAGATACTCTTGTACACAAGGAAATATCATGTTTTATTTATTACAGTTATTGAGTTGTTATCTCGTGGTGAATTCAAATAGGAACTGTGATATTTACACAGCAAACATTGATTTGAAAAACAAGAAGTTTGTGATGTCCCTGTGGCTTAGCTCTGTCTGAAAAGTAAAGAAAATAATCTTAACTTTGTAGGCGACTGATGTGTGTGTGTATCTGTGCGTGAAAGTCTTGCCTATGTGTGAGTGTGTTTGTTTGTCTCTGTATGTGTGAGTGAAACGTGTAGGTGACAATGATACGATGTGCAACCTGTGAAACAAACCATGAACATACACACTATGCAAATACCAACACTTTAAACACAAAGTCTGTTATGATGCATTTTTGTTACTTTGTGTGTAATACATGGGTGGCATGTGCAGGAGGCTGGGGGGTAGGATATCGTTAATATCTTGTGTGTTGGAATTTATGTTTGTACACGCTAGTTTGTGTCTACATGTATGACTGCATGTCCAAGCATGTGCGTCTGAATACAGTATGTTTAGATGTTTGTTCATGTGTTAGTTTGTGTTTGTGTGTGTGCAATCTATGCAATAGGAACATGTCCTAATGCGCTGATACTCAGTCTTTTTGCTTGTTGACATTTTGGGGTCAGTATGATGATGCTGGAATGGTGTGTGTGACAGGGTGGAACCTCTTTATTATCCTCCATAATGTTCTCATCGCTGAGGGCTTTCTTCTCCTCCTCCCTCTCTCCTTTACCCTTCCACTCTTCCCTCCCTCTCTCTCCATCATCCGGTTCCCCTCGTCATCTCTTCCTGCCTTTCTCAAGCTGCCCTCTCCCCGCTCTTTGCTTTTTGAGGGGGGGACTGTCCTCTCTCCATCTCTCTCTCTACACTGTATTTCTTTGTCATATTTTTCTCTGTTCTCTTGTTCTCTTTCTTTCTCACTCTCTTCAATCTCTTTCCCTCCCTATCAGACCTTTCTGTTATCCTCTGCTTCCGTCCCATATCTTCCTCTTTCTTTCACTGTCTATATTTCTTCTCCTCTCATCTCTCTCTTCATCTCCACCACCCTATACCCACGCTGTCTTCCAGAATGTTCTACCTCCACTTTTCCTTTGTCTTCAGCTCCTTCCCTCTTCCTCAACCCTCATCCCTCATATAGACCTCGCCCCACTCTCCAGACAGAACAACCCACTCTTCTTTCTGTTTCTTCTCTGTCCTTCCCCCTCCTTCTATTACCCGTCCCCTCCCTCTATAGACAAAGTTATATTACTCGTTTTCCTATTCCTGTGCCTTTCACTTTCTCTCCATCGCTCTCTTTACTTCCTCCTTCACTTTCTAACATCACTACCTCTCTTTACGTTCCAGTCTTCCGTATCTCCACCTTTCTTTACCTTCTAGTGATCTCTGTTGCCTTTTCCACTCTTCTCTCCACCACTCAGTAAATTCAATTTGCCCTCCTCGTCTCTAATCTCCTACTCTTTTCATCCCTCGTTTTTGTCATTATCTCTCTCACTGTCTCCCCCCCTCCTGCTTTAGTTCTACCCCTCCTTCCATCCCTTTACTACATCTTTCAGCTTGTGTGAGGGGGGGGTCAGGATTCCCACAGTATCTACTTTATATCTTCGACACTCAGTGTGTCCGTGTGCGTGAGTGTGTGATCTTTAAGTGTTTATGTGTTGAATGCTTTCATGTTTTTTTCCCTTTGAATGATTGGATTTTGTGAAAAGGTTGTAAAACAAGCACTTTGCATAATTTACGTCAGGACTCTAAGAGATGTAGAGAAAGAGACAGAGTAATAACTGTTTCAGCACTCTGAGATGTTTCTGTTGACACACACACACACACATATACAAACACGTATTAATACACGCTCACACACACACACACACACACACATTACACACACATACGCACACACACACACATATACACACACAGACACAATTACAACCATGCACAGAGGCACACATTCATGCACAAACATGCATACCAACACACACACCAGCATACACACAGAAACACACTCACAGAAACACATGGACACAAACACACACACAAACACACACACATCGTAACTGGCTCTGCTCTCTATCATGCTGTCATAGCATCTCCTCCATCTCCTGTATACTCTATTTGCTGATGCTGTCAGACATAAATTACAACAGCCCATTCCATATGCAGCACTATGGGCAAGTGCATTAAAGAACTTATTCACTGCAAACTTAATGTGATCGGGAGAATACACAAGCAAGGTAAAACTAGAACATTGTGTGTCTGTCTATCTTAGTAATTGAGAAATTGAAAAATAGTGAGAGACTGTGTGCCTGTGTGTGCGTTTGTGTGTGTGCGCTCGCGTGTGCATACCTGCTTGCGTTTGCGTTGCTTGTCACAGTGGTCGTTCATATTCATGTCCCTCTCTCTCCCACTTTCCTCCTGGCTTCTCTCGCTCACCTGTTCATTTGTTGGTATTTGACAGTTCTCATTATTGGCTTGGCAGTAGCTCAGCTTGTCCTGCCAGCACAGACACACACTGGAATGGGATTTCTTAAAGAGTGCAAATGAAATGGAGAAAGAGAAGAAGAGGGAAAGAGAATGAGAGAAAGTTGTGAACGAGAGTGAGGAAAATGTTGAATGCGGGAGAGAGAGGGAGAGAGAGAGGTAAATGTTGAATGGGGAATAGAGAGAGAGAGAGAGGGAGAGAGGGAGAGATGGAAAAGGCGACTAAATTAGAGAGGGAGACACACCAGGGAAACAGAGATGGAGAGGAAGAGAGAGAGGAATGTAAGTGGTGAGAGGGAGAGAGACCTAGGGCTTCTAGAGCATAATTGAAAGCCCCTTGACTCAAGACAATTATAGTGAAGCAACATTGACACACACACACACACATACATACACACACACACACACACACACACACACACACACTGACTATGCAACGGCAAACTGATTGTGTAAACAACCTACGGAACAAGGGCATGTTCACAATCACAATGTTTTCTGTCAGATGAAGGACCCTTTTACACTTATCCTTTCAAATGAAGTGCTTTGCTTTCAGGGATATTTGTAGGCCATTCTATAAACACAGCTTTGTGTTATGGATGTATAGGTGACAAACGACAAAGTCTTACCTCCTACATGACTTGTAGAAAATGTTTGCGTTTATTATAATATAATGATTATGTTATTATGATGTTTGAAACAGGTTTTATACTGGAGTAATACATGTCTTGGATGTCATAGTTCAGACAGTAAGGCAAACTGAAGCCAACTCTAAGTTATCTATGATCTTTCACACACTCACACATACACACACACACACACACACAGACGCACACACATACTCACACACACACACACACAGACGCACACACATACTCACACATACACACGTACGTACACACACACTCACAGATACACGCACGCACAAGCACCCACACACACACCATAGCATTATTGATTATGATGAGTCCTTCATCCTTTCAGGTTATTAAATTATTGATCAGAGACAAAGACTTTTAATGGAATCCAAATGCCATAGTGTGCACGTGTGTGTGTGTGTGTGTGTGTGTGTGGGACTGATCTACTGAGCTACTCTCTCCTATTTCACTCTACGTTAATCCTGCCTTCACTGGGCCAGTGTTTACTGTGCTTTACCTTCATCACCCATCCATACAAGCTGATGACAAGCAGACAAACACACACACACACACAAACACTCACACGTTTAAACTGGTTAACACCGGAAAAAAAATAACTTTATACTTACGGTAAAAATAATGAAGCACATGTAGTGCACATGCACAGAATGATGCCTAGAAGGGTTTGTGTAGTGTGTCTGGGTGGAACAGCAGGAAAGCTGGTCATTAAAAACATGTCTGCAGAATCTCTCTGTAGCAACTACATCCACACATCTTCTTTTTTCTCTCTCTCTTTCTCTCTAAATTTCTCTCTAACTCTGTCATTCTGTCTCTCTCTCTTACTCTCTAACACTCTCTCTCTCAATCTTTTTCTCTGCTACTGTTTGTCTTCTTTCCTCCTCTCATCATTCTTGCTGTCCCTCTTTCTCTCTCTTTTTATCTCTCCCCCCTCCATCCCTCGCTCTCTCTCTCTCTCTCTCTGACAACATCAAAACCACGAGGCTGCCTGTGTGTCTTGTCTGTCAGTCCCTGGTAAAGCACAAATATCTATCTGCGCTGAGGGAACATTTCAAAAGGGGGAAAACGGAAACTTTATCTCCCGGGAAACAGAGAGAACACACATGCACACACACATTTACACATACATTCACACACATGCACACACAAAGAAGAGAGAGAAAGAAGGAAAAAGAGCGAGAGAATGAGGGATAGAGAGAGAGACTGAAGGAAAAAAAGGGATAGAGGGAAAAGAGAGAGAGTGATAGAAAGAGAAACCATAAACAACACAAACTATAGGTGCTAGCTGGTGGACAAACACTTGAAAGAATAGAAATCTGCAACCTTCTGAATTTTAGATTGAGACCTTGCTGGCCATTATTGAAATCCTAACATTACTAATACAGCCACGTATAATTTACCATAATGTCCCTAAAGCAACCAACAAAACCAGTTAATGTGGAAAGGTAGGGGGCCTGAGGACCTGTTCTGATCAGGCACAGGGAAAGACAACTACACTGTTTAATTTCCTACCTGGGTGGGCCTGAATGACTCGTGAGGGGGCGGGGGGGGGGGGGGTAGGGAGGGTAGAGCTATCACAGACCTAGAACCTTGAATGTTGAATGTAGAACGAAGAGAGCATGCAGTTATAGAGACAAATTATTTTAGGAATATTGGTCTGAATGAAAAAACTCTACATAGAAACATTCCAGTAGATTATATGTGAATTAGACCTTGCTAATGGACTGCTGTTGGCGTCAACACAAACACAGCCATCTGTAGCACTCTGGAAGGCGACACGGATCATTTGGTCACGTCCGCCATCATCAGACTATTACTAGACATCCTCCCCTCATCCACCTCTCTCTCTCTTTCTCTATGTCCATCATTCACTTGTTCATTTTGGACGTTAACCTTTCTTACTAATCATACCGGGCAAGCAGACCCACAGACATCAACACACGCTCGCACGTATCTGCACACGCTCAAACTGACAGTGTCAAAACCCTGCTCCCAGACAAACCCTCGGACTGCTGTAAAATGAGTGAGGGAGAAAGAGAGAGGGAGCGATAAGAGCGAGACAGAGAGCGAGAGAGACAAAGATGCTCTTAGGAGAATTGTTATTCTAGATTAATGCTCAGTATAAATAAAGTGAACTCATAGGTGTCTGTGCAGCCATGAGCTCGTCACTCGAGCTGTGGCCTGTCTAATGAATGAGCCTGTCCTATCATATTTCACTCCCCACCTCCAATCTGATTAAGACCTCGCCACACACACACAAAGACACACACACAAGCGCGCATACATACGCACACACACGCACACACCAGCCCAAAATCCAGACATATGGCCAAGAGAGAGGGGAATGGGGGAATCAGATGAACTGGGTGACAGCAGTATCCCTGAGGGGATGAAAACAAGCAAACATAACGTACATCTGGAAGCCCGTATCTATCACTCAGCTGCACAGATGTAGTGTGTGTAAATGCATAAAGCTTTTACACGCACACACACACACACGCGCACACACATACACACACACACACATACAAACATGTACACACACAGACAAACACGTGTGTATACACGCCTCACACACACCTCAGTGATCTATAGTTTTCCATCAACCTCTGTCACAAAACACCTCTCCCTGACAATAAATAACACACATTCAAACGCTTTCATCAATCATGCCACCAATCAATAATTGACATTTATTTGTACTGACTGGTGTGCTTTTCACAACAACAAAAATAGTAGCAAAAACCTTGCGTTGCCTTGCTGCTTCCGAGTGACCTGACATCAAATCTCAAGGGATGACAAAGCGGAGGGGCGGGACAAATTCACCAAATCAACCAATAAGGAAGAGAGCCCCAGGGGAGCCCCAATCCCCAAGTGGCTGCTTGGTAGAATACAGTTCAAAGTTCAAAGTCCACTCAAGGTCAGACAGCTGTTCATGAAGGAAGGGCAAGGATGGGTATAGTTAGGTTATGCACTTAAAAGCCCACAAGCAGACCAGTGCTCACATGCAGACACACACACACACACACTATGTGAACATATACAGCTTAAGTCTACTGTTAGAGTTACACTTTATATATTTAATGCAATTTAATCATTGATTATGAATCACAATAATCATTCAGATGCACATTTGTGATGCTTGCTTGTGCATCTAAATGATGTGCATTTATAGCCTTGAGTAAGTGTGTATGTGTTGTGTATGCTTGTGTGCTCATGTTTGGGCGTACATGGGAAGTGTGCATATGTGTGTGTACTCTTCCGCATGTGTGTGTTTGTGGATTCCCTTGGTTCGTGCTGAGACCAGGATATACATTAACTTTTGTTTAAGTTCACAGTGGATGCACTCTGATCACGTGGTTCGACTTAACAAACTACAATGTGAGGATGAGCAGTGTTTTGTTCGTTTTTTTTTTTTTTTTACTCGCGGGGACTTAACAACTGAAGAGGGAAACAGACCAAACCAACTGGTGTGTGGTAAAGATGAAATGAGCCTGAATGAGAGTGTCTGTAAGATCGTGCTCATCGTGCAGTGGTAATGGTTATACTCTGAGGCAGAGACAGAGAATTTCAATTACTGTAGTCTGTTCTTGTTCACACCCGGTGGCAACACACACAGAAACACATAACCACACACACAAGCATGGACACACACACACGTTACTGTAATACATACTTGCATTACCCCCTCACACTTTACACGCTGCAGTAAACACGACTGGTTTTGTATGTCACACATACTCACACACTCCAACATACACACATACTCACACACTCCCACATATACACACACTCACAAACTCACATACACACAAGTCATTTGTGTACCCCCAAGGAGCAATATCCAAATCTGCCAAAGAGAAAAGAATGATAATTCCCTTGAAAGGTAATCTTCAGGCGATTTGTGATTAGGGTTATTTATTTCAGGCCTCAGTACGGTATGCCTCAGAATAAACGTACATATCGATCGCTTATGACAGGGTCTGAAAACACCCACAGGCCTCAAATCACTTCTACCCAGCCCCACACCTGCAGACGCATACACACACACATGCTCATGCATGCACACTTAAGCACACACACACACACACACGGCCCTCACATCTTATTTTCATCCACCTTTTTCTT
The DNA here is from genome assembly GCF_963692335.1 of Osmerus eperlanus. NCBI lineage: Eukaryota > Metazoa > Chordata > Actinopteri > Osmeriformes > Osmeridae > Osmerus > Osmerus eperlanus. The sequence goes on along the minus strand of NC_085030.1, from coordinate 11,040,512 downwards.
CCACCTTTAACTAGCAGGAAAGCCCAGTCCCATCCAGCTCTGCACATCACCATCAACATGTCATTCCCCGTGGCAGAATCTGTAACAACTCTGTCCACCTGTCCTCCCTCAACATCCATCTCTCAAAAGAGAGAGGCAGAAACAGAGAGAGAAAGAGCGAGAGGAAGAATAGTGTAAAAAGTTGGCAGGCTTTTCAAGTGACAAAGAGAGAAAGGGGGGGTGAGAGAGGTGCTGGATGGGGGTGTAGGGGTGCAGGATGTGTTATTGGAGTGCTATTGAAAGTTTGAAGGGAGAACGTAAGGAGCAGGAGTGATAAAAAAGAATGATGACCAGTGTGGAGAGAGATGCATTTATGAATTATTTACACGCATGAACGATTTACAGTGCGTCAGCCGGCCTCCCTATCGACCCTCGCCCCCCCTCCCCACACACTCTCTTCTCATCCTCCCTGCCCTCTTGATCCCTACATCACTTCTTCCCTCGATCTCTTTATCACGCCCGCCTTCTGTGTTGTGCCTCTCCTGCCCCTGATCCCTCCCTTTTCCGTTTACCCCTTCACCTCTCTGCTCCTAACCTCTTTTTGACCCCCACTCTTTTCTTCTCTCTCTCTCTCTCTCTCTCTCTCTCTCTCTCCCTCTCTCTCTCTCTCTCTCTCTCTCTCTCTCTCTCTCTCCCTCTCTTTTCATCCCGCTGCCAGTAGATTACCACCGCTAGGAGAGAATTAGCAACCAAGAGGGAGGAAGACGGTGAAAGAAAAGGGAAGAGAATAAGGAATGAAAGAAAGAAGGAAAAAGAAAGAAATGAAGAAAAAAAAGAGGACATTTCCATTGAAACTGTGAATTACCCCCGAGAGTTTGATCAACCATTGTTCTGCGCAGAGAAAATTAACTGAGCTTTCAGTGGGATGATTTAGGCAAAAGAAAATGTATGCTTCATTATACTTTTAAGGACGATACAAGACAATGACCAAGAAATAATGAGAACGCAGAGGAAAAGAGTGACAGATAGTAAGAGAGGAGTATGAGGGAAGTAAGAGAGAGAGAGACCTTTACTTTTCATGCACTTGCAAGACCTCCACACATTACTGTAACACCTGTCTGGTCATGTCTCAAAGCGTGCATCCCCTCCCAGCCCTGTAGCACACCCTTGCCAAACTCGAAACTTCCTCTTGTGTCACCTCCTGAACACTCCAAGCACCCCTCACAAGCAGCTCGACAGCAGACAAACACCACATATAGCATTCACAACATCTGTTCTGGGTCAGTAAGCAAGCCCACTCCCCCTCACATGGCTTCTATGTGTCAGCTAGATGGCAAGCTTAGCTTGTCCAAACAAAAGTTCAGTAGTACACATTTGGCAAGAGAAAGACAGAGAAAGGGAAAGAGAAAGAGGATTAAGAGAGAGAGAGTGAGAGAGAGAGAGAGAGAGATAACAGGCAGAGTGAAAGAGACACAGAGAAAGAGGCTTCCTCCTTCATTGTCTAAAATACCCCTCAGAGACCACAATTTACCTCAAGTTAATTAACTAATTCTCAGATTTACATATTCTAGAAGACAGTGAAAAATGTTAAATATTGGAGGGTGAAAGAGGCAATCCCCCTGATAGCCCAACAAATTACTGCCTGCCATAACCTTAAGGACATCAACTGAATTAGTATCAAATACAATTCTACTGTAACCTTCTTATAATAAGCAGACTAGTACCATCAATAATTTTATTGTATTACATAAGCAGGTCAGTTTTTTTCTAGGGATTTAGTTTGAGAGAAGAAAGAGCCAGTCAAAGGTAGGCAGATAGAGAAAAGAGTAAAAGATAGAAAAAGTGAAAAAAGGATAGCGGTAAAGGGAGAGGAAAAAGAGAGGGATAAGAAGAGATGGCTGAGAGGGAGAGGTGATAAAGAGATGGGCTCCCACAGGAGACATCGCAGGTCACGGCGAATAAAGGAAGGGGACAAGGACGGAAAGAAGGAGAGAAAGAGACGGATGGAGGGGGCGAGGATGTTCATGCAGCGTATGTGATCGATGGAGGAAGATAAGGATGAAAGGACAGATAGGCAGGAAGGTCTAGTAGATGGAGAGAATGATAGAGACCTGGAGAACCAAGGAAGGAAGGATGAATGGAGGGAGATAGGAAGGGGTGAGGTACCATAAAAGTCAACACAAGAAGGTCAGAAGAGAAGGGCAGAAGGGTGAGAATAAGAGAAAGTCATTGAAGAAAGGGTTTGACAAAAGTTGTCTGAAAAGTGGGAATGAGGTAGGGAGTGAGAAAAATGAGAGAAACTGAATAAGTGAATAAGTGATCTTAGGGTGGGTGTGAAGAGGTGTGGAGAGGTTTTTGGGTGGGGGGGGCTCAGAAGTGAGTGTCAGGAAGAGAAAACATGTTTGAAAAAGAGAGTGAGAGAGAGAGAGAGGATAGTCGTTACAGGCAGTACTGTTTCTTAAACGCTGCACTTCTAACTTACCTGGGCTGTGAAAGCTGCTGACACCTCCATAAAGGCTGACAGATCATAAATAAAACGTCAGAAGCACCTTGGTGTTATTAACGGAGGGACACAAGGAGACAAAGCTTGTCTGTGAGGCACAATCACAATAAGCCCCCCACCCCCCAGCGACAAACGCCCAAGGCCTTGTGGCAACAGGCCTAGTCAAAACAGGTGAAGGGGGAGGGAGTGAGAGAGGGGAAAGGGTGTGGGAGAGAAGCATGTGAAGTCATTTCAGAGAAAGGAAAAGATTGAGAGATAGAGAGAGAGAGAGAGAGAGAGAGAGAGAGAGAGAGAGAGAGAGAGAGAGAGAGAGAGAGAGAGAGAGAGAGAGAGAGAGAGAGACCGAGAAACAGAAACAAAGACAGATATGGGGGGGGAAGAGAGACACATACAGAAAGAGATGTAAAGATGGAGTTGACAGACTGGACAGAGGGAGGAGGAGATGCATTAGGGAGACAAGGACAGGTAAGGGACAGTTGAGAAAGCAGAGGAGACTACAGGAGAGAGGCTGCAGTATGTGTACGAGGCAGGGGCAAAGATGGTGGAAGGTGCAGGTGGAGGAATAGAGGAGAAGAGGAACGGAAGAGAGGGATGAGAGATAGAGAGGTAATGAAGGGGACAGGAGAGAGAGGAACAAGAACAGCGCTCATTTAGAGAAGAGGCTCCATTAGTCAGCAAACTGCCCGTGTATGTGTGAGTGTGTAAGTGTGTGTGTGTGTACGTGTGTGTTTGTGTGCCTCTTTGTTTCCCATCATTACACTTATGAAGCACAGACTATCACCTCCCAGACACAGCACAGACTCACACACATACACACACACTGCTCGGCCTTTCTGCAGTGATTCACACTCGCTAATTACATATTGATACAGCAAACAGCACAAACCCGCGTCCTGATAATGAAAGGCCTGGACTGAGCGTGTGCACAGACACCAAAGGGATCGCGCTACCCTGCAGACAGGAAGCATACACAAAAACCACCCGCGATGATAATGCGCAAAATTAACGAGCTGTGCTCCAACTGTAATATGCATTCAGCTTGGTGCATCCCTTGCAGAATCAATATGGAGGCTGTACAGTGTAGTATAATTAACTGAGGTGGGGGCAAATGCAGCAGGCAGGCTCAGTTACCATACCCCGCTGCTCTGAAATGAAGCAGCTATTAGTGCAGCCTCATGGAATCTATTCAGTGTAGAAAGTGGCAGAGGTAGGTGGAGAGAAGCCTTCAGGTGCACACAGACAGGTAGACACCTGAAGAGGGTTGGAGAGGGGGGGGTAGATGGTGTATAAGACAGAGTTGCGACAGAGAGAGAGAGATAGAGAGAGAGAGGTAATGACACAGACAATGAAAGGTAGAGAGACAGAAGGAAGAAGAGAGAGAGAGAGAGAGAACAAAACAGAGTTGGGAGTAATAGGATGTGTAATGTAGTGTATAACGCTGTCTCACTCCCACACCAGGGCCCATTTAACCTCAATGACCCTGTAATACAGCCCACTGAGTCTTTGTGGACTGAGACCCCATCACTCTAAATACAGGCCTGTTCAGACCGAGAACTAGTGGGCTAGCTAGAGCTACACAGATCCCTAAGGCTGGAAGTCAGTTACTTTCCTCCTCCTCCTATTTCTCTCTCTCTTTCTCTGTAAATGAAATCCACCTTTATCTGTCCGTGCTTCTTCACACACTGACAGACCCCTCTGCAGCCTCACCCCTGTGTACATTCTCCTGGTTCTCGACTGATGGAGGGGTGGGGAGAGGAGTTGAGGGAAATTGGGAGGGAGGGGAGGTGGGGGGGGGACTGTAACTGGGTAATTCAGGAGTAGGTAGAGGAATGGCTTCGCACAGGTGGGTGTTTTTTTACTGACGCTGACAGAATGCAGCGTGCTGTACTTACTGTAACTGAAATATGCGGACGACCACTTAAGAGCAGATCTGGAGTCAGATAAGGTACTCCCCCTCCTCCCCGTACACACACACACACCTCCACTCTCCACTGCACTCTCACATACACACACACGCATACCCACACACCATCATGGCCCCTTGCAGTTCCGAGTACGGGATCTTAACCAGCAGTTATTAAATTAGTCTGCGCTGCGGACTCCGTCTCTCTTTGTTATCAGAGTCATAAATGTTTAAGGAGCATTAGGAAACAACAAACACTGACGAGAAGGGAGAACAGAGACCTTAATGCTTTAAATGACCATTACCTCTGGCCATTTACAGATTAAAAGCTTTACTGGGCCTCCTGTCCTCCTCCTCCCCCTACTCTCCCCATCCGTCTCACTCTCCTCATCCCTCTCTCCATTCGTCCGCCTGGGTTTTGCTGGGTTCCCCAGAGATGGAGGAGTGGAGGAGGATTTAAACTGAAAGTGAGCGGGGGAGATATGGGTCGAGATATGGACAGGGAGAGTCAAAGAGAGACAGAGAGAGAAAAGCGAAATGTAGAAAGAGCAAGTGTGAAAAAAGAAACTAATACTAATAGAAAAAGAGAAAGAAGCAGGATGACTGAGACCAAAACAGAATATGAAGTAGGACCCAGAGATGGAGAATGAGTGTTTCCAGGTAGGGAGTTTCCAATTTGAACTGGCTGATTGGGTGAGATGAGCCATATCATTTTCCCGTGCACCTCTCTAATTTGAGACCCTGTTTCTGTACGGTTGGACGTGTTGATCTCAGGGAGTCTGACAGTGCACAGAGGCAACACATACACACCCACGCACACACACACACACACACACACACGCACACACACACACACGCACACATACACTCACACACACACACACACACACACACACACATACACTCACACACACACACGCACACACACACAGAGACACATATGAAAACATACAACTGTTACATACCAATCACATACTCTTCCACACACACAGACACTCACAAACACACACAGCAGAACCAGGCAGCAACGCTGAGACAAGCCCTATTCTCTCTGATTGGACACAGTAGGAGAGAAACCTGCCTGATTATTTAATAGGCCTGAGATTGGTGCTCCTGTGATTCACAGCCTGTGCACCGATTCCCTCTCTCTTTCTCTCTCTGTGTTGTATGGTTTGATACATTATAAGTGTGTGTGTCAGAGAGAGAATGACAGGAGGAGAGAAATACAAGGCAACAATACCTAAATAAAAGGAGGGAGGGAAGTAGAGATAGTAAAAATAAAAAGATACAATTACTAAAGGATGACAGAGATAGAGACAAAGAGGGGGGAAATAGAGACAGAAAGAGAGAGAGAGAGAGAGAGAGAGAGAGAGAGAGAGAGAGAGAGAGAGAGAGAGAGAGAGAGAGAGATTGGGAGATACAGAGAGAGACAGAGGGGAGAGACAGAGATTGGGAGATACACAGAGAGAGAGAGAGAGAGAGAGAGAGAGAGAGAGAGAGAGAGAGAGAGAGAGAGAGAGGGAAGAGGAGAGAGAGAAGTGAACCTGTATATATGAGACTCAGTTGCTTGTAGCTCTTTAATGATCTAATAATGCCCTGATTCGCCGTAGCGTTGGAGACGTCTGAGTATTAAGTCAGACATGGGTTGGATTTCATTAGCCTCGTACTGACAACCTCATTAAATCCTGATGTAGAGGCAGCGCCATCATCATCATTACCATCATCTCCGACCAAGGCAAAGGAGCGGGGCGCCATGCTAGGTGGCGGTAGTCTCAAAGCATGTGTGGTATTTAAAATCATTTTTTCTAAACCCTCTCATCATGTTGCAGGTGAATTTGATCCGTTTCTACTTTCGACTTGCTTGATATGCAAGTAAGCCGGTGATTTTCTCAGTGATTTTTTTCTTCTTCCTCATTTAAGGTCATGAACTTACATGCAAAGTGTGGGTAGTGTTGTGGAAAGTCTTTGATGGTTAAATATGGTTTACATAGGAAGTTTACATAGGAAATGCTGTATTTCTTATTTTTGTAGTCTTTGAAAATCTATAATAAAGATTGATTGTTTTAGTCAGTATTTTTTTGTTTTTAGTTTGTTTAAACTGTCAGGAAGGATTTATTTTCAACATGATGCGAGGGTGGAGGACAAAAAAGCTGCCAGTGCTGGTAGCCAACAAAAAATTTCAATAATAAATATTAGTATGTATAATGTATAATAAAGTCACAAACTGTCCACAGTCACTCTTGTGGAGATGAAGGGTTCTGGTTAGGGTTAGTTTCATTAGTAGAATGTTAGTGTCACATTTACTAATATTTGGTTGAACATCTATATAATCCTTCTTGGTTTGACATTTTATTGGAATTGTCCGTTACATGAAACACAAATATGGTAAAAAAAAAAGTCGTACACAGTATGGGTGTTTTAGTGTCTTTAGAACACCTGGGGTTGAGGTGAGGTGTATGTGGGTGGGAGGGGGGTGACGTTCAGCACTGTGCAGTGTTCTGGAACATTCCAGATCACTTGGAACGCATCCAATCTCTGACACATAGTGAGGAATCATTCGCCTATCTTCATAATCTGTGTTTGTGTGTATGTGTGTGTGGGAAACGATCCTGAACACCCACCTCCCATAATGGACAAACACTGATCAAACCTGAAGACCAAAATAGAAGACGAGGCCTGGACACATGCTCTCGGGGGATGAGTCAAGGCTTGATCCATAGGTTTGAACCATTCCCTCCACTGGTACACGCACATGCTGAAATACCTTTACATACTCTACACAAGTATGCAAGAATGCAGGAAAGTGTTGATCATAAAATGGATGGGCCAAATGTGTGGTAAACACAAGGAGTGACACAGCAACGCTATATAATCATTTGTGCTGGTGGTCTCATAGTCTGTGAGGGAAACATTCGAATGTAAACAGGTAAGTGACCAGCAAAGGGACATTCAAATCCTCTATGTGTTCAACATCAGCTTGACACTTATTGTCAGTATGGTCTAACATCATATACGTCACCTGTGCAGAAAGGAAGTGATTATCTTCACTAGTTTAGGTCAAATACTCTGCAATCTTTGGAGCAGGGTAAGGGATGTTAGCTGTAGCAGACAGTGGCAGGAGTGGGTACAGTAGGTCTGACAGTGTCGAGACAGAGGGAACGTTCTCTGCAGGTGCTTCTCAGTCTCCGCATGCTGCGTTGAGAAGAAGTCTCATAATACAGCGTTTGGTTGCCTTGAACACTCACTCCGTTTTGTATTATTCAGCACTCACATCAGGGGATCGGAAATAGTTCTTTTCTCTCCAACCAGCCTGCTAATACCTCAAGGGAGGGCACAAAGTTATATGTAAAGTCATTTCTATAGATGGAGATAAAGTGTGAGAGAGATGGAGAGAGAACGGGACTTGGCCATTTGGAATGCGTTCCGTGGCACACGGAGAAAGTTTAATGTCTTGTGGAGACCTTGCGGGGCGGACAGTTTTGCTTGCTCATGAGAGAGCCTCATCTGCAGTCCTAGTGTGTGTGTGTGTGCGCGCCGCACGCTCTACTCGTCTCCGAGGCGACATCCCTTTCAGCAACGGAAGCCTTGGGAGATCGAGGGGGCCGTCAGGCGGAAAAGCTGCTCAAAATGGCCGCCCGGTCCACAACTCACCTCTGCAGGTGCCTAACGAGAAAGACTCAGCACCCGCACATTATTCAGCACCATTTAGCATTATTTGGTGCATCAGACAAACAGAAGCAGAGACATCGTCACCATGGATACAGGGTTTGACGGACAGGCAGAGTTGGGTGCAGGTGCAGTTCAGAAGCCTCCAGTAGTTTCCATAAAAACAACTCCCACTCAAAATGTTCCCCACATTATAACTGCACAGAGGAACATGACAGAAGATAACAAATAATTCATGAGATGCAGACGGTATGAATTTAATGGTCATAATAGGTACACACAATACATGTATATCTATATGACGAGACACAGCATTTGGACAACGGTTGCCATAGACACAGATCTCTGGATTGGAACAAAGTCAACCGAGAGAATCAATGTTGTGAGCACACAAGCGTGGGGTGAACACATAGGAACAGAGAAAGATGCAGTCCCCTTTAAGCTTTACGGTCTCTTATGTACAACTATGAACACATAAAATAGATAGGATACAAAATAGATAGGATGAAAGCCTTGTCGTCACTTTCTTTCTAAAGGTAGAATAAAATAAGAATGAAGTACATATAAAAATACATGAGGTGAACCCTTCCAAGACCAGTTTCTCTCCTCCACTCTTCTTGTGCATGTGTGTACTGTTTGTGTAATCATTGCTCTGTGTGTGTGTGTGTGTCTGTGTGTGTTTGACAGTTGCTGTGAGTGTATGCATGTTTGTGGGAGTGTGTGTGTGGGAGTAGATGTATTTTGTGGAGGTGTGTCAATTGCGGTTTGTGTGCGTGTGTGTGTGTGTGTCTGAGGCGGAGTGGAGGTTCTGGTCATCTTCTGTACAGTGGCGCTGACGCTATAGGACCTACAGAGTGTGAAATAGATCAGGGAGGGCCAGCAACAGCTTTAATACTGCTATAAGCCTGCAAGGCATATCTGCACTCTGCACTCCCCCTCTCTCCCTCTCCTCCCCTTTTCTCGAGGCTCTCCTTCTCTCTCCTCCCCATTGTGACACAATTCCACCTTCTGCTGTTCTGTAAATGTTCCTCTCTCCTTTCCTCCTCTGACACGTCTCCTTTTCTCCCTCCATCTCCTGCCTTTCTCTCTCTCTTCCCATATGTTTTCATACCTTAACTCTGTCCATCAGTCTGTTTGTGGACCGCTCTTTCCCATTCTTTGTCTGTACCTTATCGGTATTTTCCTGGTATGTCTATTTCTCTCTCTCCCTGTGCTTTTCTACAGAACACACCATTGTGTTGAAGCATCTCGGTGTCACAGCAACAATGGATTAGAAAACAGACTTATATGGGAGGGGCTGCCGTATTAAACTAAAAGTCTGACAGTGCATGTATTTAGTGCGCGCCTGTTTATAGAGGGTAGAGTGCACATAGTGTGTGTCGGTCCAGAGTCTAAAGTGTACATGTGTACATAGCGTGTATGCATGTCTATAGTGTGAAGTGTACATGCTTTATGGTACATAGTGTGTGTGTCTTTCTATAGTGTACAGTGTACATAGTGTACGTCTGTGTGTATTTCTACAGTGTAGTGTTCATGCTTGACAGTGTGTGTGAATTTGTGTAGTGTTGAGTACATAGGCCACTGTGTGTGAAGAGTGGACAAGTAATGTGTGTATATGGGTTTATAGTACAGTGTATATAAAGTGTTTGTGTGTGTGTGTGCGTGTTCGTTTCTTTTTTAATCTGCGGCGGGAATGCACTGCCATCCTAAAGAAACACAGCCGTAAAAGACAAGTGTCCCTCTCTCTCCACCACTCTCTCCTTCCTTCTTGTAGTCCTCCCTCAATCTATCTCTCTCTCGCACATTCTCTCTGTGTTAGCTGATTTAACGCATGGCTTCTCGACTTATTTATTTCAGGCATATAGATGTAAATCATTGGTATCTGCTCTCCTCTCCCTCTCTTCTCTCCGTTCGGCCCTTCGCTGTAGTGAGATGTCAGCCAACGACAAACGGCCGAGACAACAATTAAAAAATAACAACGGCATCGTAAAAGGCCCAATGCGGGCCCGACAGCCACATCAATCAAACACCCACTCCCCTCGCTGATCTCAATTAACCTCCGGAGAGGTTCTGTGGTCGACTAGCTGACCTTGCCACTGAAGTGGCTGTTTCACAGGATGGAGGGACAGGGTGGCAGGTAAATGTGTTATTAATGGGGGGAGGGGTGTGTGTGTACAAGTCGGGGGTGACTGACATATACTTTGTTTAAGGGGTGTTTTCCCTCGGCTAGATGGACAGCTGTGTATGTGTGTTTGTGTTTCAATATGATTGTTTGGGAAAGTGAGAGAAAGAGAGAGATGGAGACATATACTGTAGCCATGCCACCCACCGACTCCACGCCCCCCCCCCCCCCCCCACCAACCATCATCTCCAGCCCCTCCGGACGGAAGTTAATTTTACACGTTCCCTCCGAAATAGGAAAGAACAAGAAACGCAGGAAAAAAACATTAGTGTCAGCAAAAGATTTATAAGACAGAAAATGGAGAGCCTGCGATTCTCTATGGTATATTTGCGCTGGAGGGTCTCTCCTTCGCTTTTGTTCTCCTCCCTCTCTCTCTCTTTGTCTCTCTCTCTCACTAGCAGCCCCCACGAGTCCACTGGAAGATAAAGAGTTCACGGCACGGCCTATTATTGCCCTCTGACTAAAACAACTAAAACACTATGAGAAAGACCTCACATTGTAAAATCGCCTACCTCCTCCTCTTTCTCTCTCCTTCGCTCAGTTTCACTCTCTCTGTCTCTCTCTCCTTCGCTCAGTTTCACTCTCTCTGTCTCTCTCTCCTTCGCTCAGTTTCACTCTCTCTGTCTTTCTCTCCTTCGCTCAGTTTCACGCTCTTTCTCGCTCTCCATCTCCATCTTTTTCTGCCTGCAAGCATCAACCCCAGACCAGTGTTTGCACCTGCCCAGAACTCATTTGACTTTATTTCCTTCCACTTTATAACTCATATTGTTTTATTATGACTGTTTTATTTGTATTTATCCCTGTGGTCATTCTACCATATCTATGCTGAGTCACAAGAAAGCAGATAGAGACACAGATAGAGCAATAAAGGTGCCAAGGCGCTTGCCTCTGCTGGATCGAATGATGGGCTGGCGTGTGTGTTTGTGTGTGTGTGTGTGTGTGTGCGTGTGCATGTGAGCATGACTGCTGACGAGACTAAGAATGAGGTGGGAGATGAGATAATATGAAAAGCCTTGTGCAGTTTTCTTGGTAATCTCTTTAAGCACGGGCACGCACACTCTCGCGTCTTCACGGGACGGTTATGCTTGGTTTATTTGTAGAAATGGCAAATTAGCTTAGATATCTAGCAAGCCCACTGACTGTGAGTCATCAACTGTGTATGTGTGTGCGGGTCCTTGTCCATCACTGCAAAGTAAAAGTATATGGGTTGAGGGGTGTGTGAGATGCACTGAAGTCAAATTACACTCAAGGTATCCTGGCACTTATATTCACCAATAAATTACTCGTACATTAAACATCCCCTAGTGTTACTGCACAGTTGGTCCAAACCCATACCAGTCTAATATGTATAAGTCTTTATCGGGCCCAACCATTCCGTGATCACAGGGGTAAGTGGGGAGGTATGGATGGTGTGGCGAGACACACGGAGGAAACAGACTGTCTCAGAAGAAAGAGTGGGGGGGGGGGAGCAAGGGAACATGGAGAGATGGCCAAGGAATAAGAGAGGTTCAGTTTATAACCCTCCCTCTTCTCTATCTCTCTCCTTTCTCTCTCTGCGTGCCTGTCTCTGAGTCTGTGTGCATTTGGGGGCTGTTGGTTGTTCAAAGGGGGTCCCCCCTCCTCGTCCTCTAGCCCCAGCTCAGGCAGACGGAGAGCAGCAGAAGGAGCAGCAGCAGGGAGTGAAGGGGACCAGGGGCCAGGAGGAAGGCCCCCCCGGCCCCGGACCCCAGGTTGGCCACGGTGGCCTTCTCAGCATACAGGGGGATCACGTCAAACTGACCCCCTTCCTCCTCCTCCTCCTCCTGATCCTGATCCTGGTCGTCTTCCTCCACACCCTTCATTTCCTCGCTCTCCTTTACCTAAGAGAGGGGGAGGGAGATGGGGAGAGAAGAAGAAATACAAAGCCGTTAGAAGAGATGCGGAGAGGATTGGAAGAGACCAGAGAGATGAGAGGAAGGGATGTCGGCGTGGAGCAACGTAGAGCGATGGATGGTGGAGAACCAAAGGGGGAGAGAGAGAGAGAGAGAGAGAGAGAGAGAGAGAGAGAGAGAGAGAGAGAGAGAGAGAGAGAGAGAGAGAGAGAGAGAGAGAGAGAGAGAGAGAGAGAGAGAGAGAGAGAGAGAGAGAGAGACAGTGTACAGTGTACAGTATGTGAGAATGGAGCGAGGGATTACGATGTGGAACATGGTGAGGAGAGGGAGGGAGAGTAAAGGGGGGGAGAGAGGTAGCGAGAGAGAGAGAGAGAGAGAGAGAGAGTGAGAGAGAGAGAGAGAGAGAGAGAGAGAGAGAGAGAGAGAGAGAGTAAGCTAGGGGAGAGAGGAAAGAAGGAGGTAGGATTAAGGGAGTGTGATGGAGGAAGAGGGAGAGACAGATGGTCTTGCATACATTAATACTAATGATGTCTGATGGATGCTCTGCCTCCTGCAAACACCTTTATCTAATCCTCTCAGAAAGCGACACAGACAGAGGGACAGAGAAAGGGAGAGAGAGAAAGAGAGGGAGAGTAAGCAAAAGAGAAAGAGGCTGGGACCACTCAGAAAGTGACAGAGAGAAACAAATCGAGAGAAATGTAAAAGGGATGGAAACCAACAATAGAGAAAGAGACCAAGAGAGTGAGAGCGAAGGAGAGAGAGAGAGAGAGAGAGAGAGAGAGAGAGAGAGAGAGAGAGAGAGAGAGAGAGAGAGAGAGAGAGAGAGAGAGAGAGAGAGAGAGAGAGAGAGGGGGGGGGGGGGGGGAGATAGTTGGAATCCCCTCTTGTCTGGCAGCCCAGATTATCTCTGGCTGTGTGATGCATGCTGGGAGCAAAGAAACATAGTGAGCTCTACTGTCACGCCATTAGACTATAATAGCCGTCGGTGGGTACTACAGTGGTCAAAAGGTAGAACGGTCAAATGGGTCTGACAGCAATCACTATAGAGACTGCCCTGGTCAATGGCTTTGACAGCTTTCAGTGGGTACGACACTGTGCAGTCAGTAACATTTGTCACGGCCAGCTGGAATTATCCAAAAACTGCAGTCAGTCAGTCTAACAGTGGTCAGACGTGAGGTCAGTTACTATTGGCCATCGGTCACTACTGTGTGTGTCAGTCTGTATATAATCAGTGTAGAGTTGTGGGGTCATGTTCTGCAGGGGTCAAGTTATTCTAGACTGTAGTGCACTCAATACTTGAAGTATTCTATTTCTCTTGTAGATATTTACATTTAGTCATTTAGCAGACGCTCTTATCCAGAGCGACTTACAGTAAGTACAGGGACATTCCCCCCGAGGCAAGTAGGGTGAAGTGTCTTGCCCAAGGATACAACGTCATTTTGACGGGTGGGAATCGAACCAGCAACCTTCTGATTAAAAGCCTGACTCCCTAGATATGGTTAGACCAGACTTCAAATCCAAGTGTTAAAAGAGGAAATGATGGGTACTTACAGAGTTGAGTTCAGGAAGGGCATTGTTGCTGAGCTCTTCCTGGTGGTCCAGTGGGGAAAGGCGAAGGGGCGTGACTGGTGTGCTCTCCACAGGGCGAGGGGCAAAGCTACCCATGGAACTGATGGAGTTCCCTGACAGAAAAGTGAAAAGGATATTAATGTGTTTGTTTTTTTATTGTAAGACAGTACTGTGGATGACTATGACCGATTGTAGCTATCTGAAAATGTTTTCCTATTGGCTGTTACTCTATACAAAATACAAAGACGCATTAAATGACTGACATTGAGTGTACCGTAGGGATACGCTAACAGGCATGTTTGTGAGTTTGTGTGTGTGTGTGTGTGTGTGTGTGCGTGTGTGTGTGTGTGTGTATATACACAACTCACTAAGACAGGGTTGTTTGTGTGAGTATGTGTGTGTGTGTGTGTGTATACACAACTCACTGAGACAGGGGTTGTTTTTGTGAGTATGTTTGTGTGTGTGTGTGTGTGTGTATATACACAACTCACTGAGACAGGGGTTGTTGGTAAACATGTGCTGTATCCTCAGGCAGTCCTGCAAGTGGTTGCCACTACTGTCACAGTCACACCACAGAGACACGGCCATGCTGTTGTTGGTGACGTAGTTAGGGGTCATGAAGGTGCCTAGAGGGAAACAAGGTTAAACCTCAGGTCAAATTGACAGTACACTGTGTTAGTACTAGGGATGCACTGACATTTTGGCGTACATTTTCGGTTTGGACCGAAAGAGGTTGAAAATAGGCTGAAAATGTGAGCTGGAAATATGTCACCCCTCAGTGCCTCAGATTTCACTCTCGTTCAATTTAGCCATTATTACCAAAGTAAAGCTGTTTTCAGGTACAGGTACAGATATTCCACATTAGTTTCCCTAACAGCAGTTAGGGACCATCAACAAAGTGAAAAAATAACTAGTCTTATGTGAATTGCTGGTCTTCTGTTTTAGAAACTCAGGGCTGAACATAGCATATAGGTTTGCATTTTCATAGTTTGGACATACAAAAAAGCACCAGGGGTTGCCAGAACCTTCTTTCAAGCATCCTCAGTGCTGGAAAACTCCAAAGTTGAATCCCAATTTTAAAATAAATAATACCCTTTCTGTTCCTCATTTCTTCCAATTACTGCTATTTGCCATTCACTCCCCAGCTCTATCCATCCCTAGCTATGCTCCTCTTCTCTCCTACTCACCGATGAGTCCAGCGTAGGATTTGAGGCATGCGGCGCCGTTCTCTCGCACACAGCCGGAGGGGGACAGACCCGAGGGCTGGCAGTTGAGCTTGAAATCAGCCAGTCTGGACCTGAGGCACACAGAATAATCAGGTTAGTTTCTATTTCGATGGTTTAGGTTGTAGATAGATGTTTGTAAAAAGAGATAAATAAAGAGAGAGAGAGAGAGAGGAGAGGAGAGAGAGAAATATAATGTTGTATCAGGGCAAGATAATAACTGTATGTCTGAGAAAAGCCGTTTCAAGTGCAGTGAAACAGTGGTGTGCGTGCGTAGCATGTGCATGTGCACATCTCACCTGCAGAGCTCGTCCCTCTGGCAGTAGCTCTGCAGGTGCAGGCAGTTGGGCTGGAGCGTGTCTCTCTCCTGGTAGGAGCAGGAAGGCACAATGGTCTTCCTGCGCCTCTCGCCGCACAGCGTGTCCGTGCAGGGGCAGAAGAGCAGGCCCAGGCTGTACTCCTCGGGCACGCGCTCCAGGAAGCGCCGCAGGGCCCGGTGGCATTTCTGCCGGTTGCAGTGGTCAGCGCCCACCATGCGCTTGGTGCACGCCAGGACGTACTCGGAGCGAAGCGCTCCGCACTTCTCGTACAGGCCGCAGTCCTGCGCCGCCTTCAGACACTGGTTCTGACCGTCCAGGGTGAGGGTGGTGTCTGGTGGGGGAAGAGAGGGGAGGAGGGTGTGGTGGAGGGGAGAGGAGGGGAGGGGAGGGGAGGGGAGGGGAGGGGAGGGGAAGGGAAGGGAGGGGAGGGGAGGGGAGGGGAGGGGAGGGTGGGAGGGAGGGAGGGTGGGAGGGAGGGAGAATGAAAACGAGGGCCATTTTTTGAGCCAATGCCGTTACAATTTAACTCGACAGATTTATCATACGTCGAAAGAAGAGACTAATTAAGAGTGTAATGACGAAACGATGGCCAGGTGCCCGAGAGGGACTCAACCTCATACCTGCCACTATGGAGGCCATGCGGGACATCTGGAAAGGCGGGTCCTCGTAGGGAGATGAGTCTTGCTCATCATCTTCTACATCATCACAGGGGACAGAAACAACACATAAGTCTTAGCAATACCAGCACATACACGTCACAGTATGACCAATAATATTAGTCATTTCACATTTGAACTTAGCATTAATGACCACATTATGACCTTGCAGTAACTATGATACGACCTAGCAATAACATAATGCTATCACCTAGCAATAACATAATGATATAACTTAGCAATAACATTCCATACACGTCCGTTCAAGACCTGACAGTAGCATCATATTATACATTTGCTTAAACATCACATACACATCCAAGGGAAGCTTTCACAATGAATGACCCCCGTGTTTATTAATGGAGAGCTAGTCTTGAGCCATGACTGAAAAAGTACCTTAAATCTTGACAAGAGAACAATTTACTGTCATAACACAGCATCATACCATCATTACACCATAACATCTACTTAATGAACACAGATATTCACAGCAGTACAGAACATAACCTGCAAACCTAACAGTACATAGTTCAGTACATAACCTAATCATGACCTTATGGTAACTTAATAAGAGTCATAACCCCCCAAAAAGGTATATCAAATTTGATCATCTCATGCAGAAACATATGCTCATGTGAGACAAGGACAAGATCAAATGTACTGTATGTGTCAGCTTAACTTCCAGACGCTCTTTCATAATGTCATTGTGCCACCGCATTAAATTTCACATCCCTCTCCTGCTAATTCTAAAACCCATTCTAATCCGTCAATGATTGATTCTGCATTTGTTCTAATAAACGTTCGCAAGGGTTTTTGATTTCCACAAATTACACGGTGCATGTAAAAAACACTCAATCTATATTTAATAACATGCACAGACTTTCGTATGTAAATCCATTTGGGCTGTATATTTAGTGTAATGACACGGTAGGTAGGAGTGCATGGGCGGTTCTGAGGCTGAGAACTGTGTAATTACAGTATGCATGGTGACTAACAGGCCACAGGGGAGGGATCCATTAGCTAGCATTAGCTGTGGACGGCTAGTCTGGCTCCCGGACAAAGGCTGACTGACCCTGCACTGACATCGTGGGGGGGCAAGGGGGCTGGAAGGTAGTACTTCTGCCCTTTCAGTTACACACAAACATGCACTGGAACCCACACACAAAGGTGAAAGGGAACTTTAGTCTAACCCCTGCTTTGCTTGTACACAACTACTTTGGGTAAAAAATGTGAGTTGGATCAAAAATAATGTCCTATCCAACTTACATTCTCCACCCAGAGTTCCAGCTCTTACCGTCTAGTTGAAGATTCAGGGTTCCCAAGAGCATGCTGGACCATTCAAAACATTCATTCCTGTCTCTGTCCATCAAGCTTCTTAACACTAACATGTAATGCAGATGTTGGACATGAGGGTTGTGCAATATGTCGCCACTGTACTGTCAAGATGTTGATGTGTGTTTCTATCTTCTTCTGTGTAACTAAAGGACATTAAAGTATCTTATCAGTCGCCTCTTACACCACTCCGCCCCCGTGAACTTCACCTTGCAGGAAGTGGAGGCTCCAGTAAACCTTAAGGCAGTGCTGCTCTTTGCGAATGCCTCGATGGCACTTGCAGCCCAGCAGGAGTCGGTCGCCGTGCAGGGAAACCAGGGCCTCCAGGCACTCGAGGCGGTCCTCACTGCCAGGCGAGGACACTGCCCGGTCAGACGCACATCCCTCCAGGGTCTGGTATAAGGCTTCGCACTGGGGGTCAGCCAGGCAGACCTGCTTTGCCTCCAGACAGTTTGTCTTAGGCAGGGAGGGTGCCGCACCTGGGGAAGGAAGAGGGGGAGGACAGGTTAAATAGGGTGTAGGGGGTTGAGTCATGTGATACAGGTCAAGTATCAGGTCAGCCATTGTAGAATTCGAGACAGATTAAGTGGGGGATGTGTATCCGACCCAATCAACCAGCTCTTGCAGTCTCGTCTGTCCTGCTAGGCCTAATAGCTGTATGTGGAAGTTGTCTGTGTACTCTGACCACTTTCCCCAATGTGAATCAACCTATTGATGTAGACAAAGGTGTCATACTGAACTCATCTCACGGTCCAGATTCATAAAGTTACTCAAGCTCAAGTACTAAAAGCCTTCCATGTAAACTTACATTTGTTCGTGTGTGCGATTTCCACAGTAAATGGAATACAAAAAGAGACCATTTTGGATCTGACTCCTTTTGTGATGAATTTCTGTTTCATGGTCTTGCAAGGCACTTGGCTGAGTAAATCAAAAACATATTTTGTGTGTGTGTGTATGTGTACTTGTGTTTGTGTGAGTTATAGCGTTTGCATAAAAGCTACAGCTTACACAGCATGACATTTCATATTTGTGGCACAGATTTTATTTTATATAGCACAAGGTATTTTGGGCTGTTATTCCTACAATCAATTATACAACAAAAAAAATATCAGAGGCATAGGTAAACACACACGTGGAAGAGTTGATGTAATGCAATGGAGGGAGGAGAATTTGAAGAGAGAGAGAGAGAGAGAGAGAGAGAGAGAGAGAGAGAGAGAGAGAGAGAGAGAGAGAGAGAGAGAGAGAGCGGTAGAGAAAGGGTAAGATTGACAAAAAAGGGAGAGTGAAATTGAGGGAAGCAACACTGGGAGACAGGTAGAACACCAGGTTGAGGGAACGTCGGCACACAGAGACACACACCAATCGGAATCTTAGTGGTAAGGACGCACAGTATGAGGCACAATCAGCATGTGCCGGGAATGATGTGCTAAAAATAGCACACACGCACGGACGCACACAAGTAGACAACAAAACAGGTACACACACAGGTACACAAGAAAACACACACACGGTTGCCCTGAGAAGGACCCTTTCATGTCTGTCATGCTGCGAGGGAGACTAGGAGGCACAGAGACTATCATTATTACAAAAAACACAATACTGCACCACCACAGGAGGGGGCAAAGCAATCTGTCTGAGAAGCAGACAGAAACACACACACACATACACACACACGCACAATACAGTGGAGGAATGAAGTGGTTGAAAGAGCATAAGCCGCTTAACACAACAGATCAGTAAACTGGATGAAAATTGACTTTCACTACGGATGTGTCTACATACATTATACTTTTTTATTTCGATCGCAGGCAGATTGAATTAGCCACAATAAAGTGCGGTTCACGATTGGTTTACGATTAACCAGATTAGTGACCCATATGAGGTTAACAGAATAAAGTCCAATCAAAAGTAGGCCTATTGAGTCATTGGATGAATTTGTTTTGGTGCAGTGGGCCACCCACCCTTGCTGCTTTTCCATTCTATGGTTACTAGCTCCTAGTATGAGCATGTGAGGTGGGATGGATCCAACACAATTTATATTTATATATGTGTTGCTCGGGCTACACTGGCAGGCATCATCCAAACTAATGTGGCCCCTTTAGGAATGATTGAAAATATTCAAATGAAATACACAATCACATGTGAAATAGCTTGGGGGCTGGGGGAGGGGGCATCAAAGCCAACCAGCTATTTGGTTTAAAAGAAAAGGCATAGTCTTCAAATAGCTTAAATCATCTAGAGGGTATGACAAGAATCAAACACTTTTAGTGGGAAAAGGAATAGGTGTTAGATTTGTGGGATGCTCCCTAAAAGAATCATACTTAGGTCAAATAGTTTCTCCCAGTCCCAGGTCTAAGTCCAGTTCTTATGTGTCTCATTATGTCTGCAGATGGGCCAGGAAAGAGCAGAGGCTGACCCCAGTTCAGTTATTATGGGTAGAAGGTAATAGAGTTCATCAGAGTTCCAATCACAGAGTTCAGTTTAGCGAGCAGTGAGGTATGACATCATTACCCTGGAGAATAGCAGGATGGGAATATGACAGTGCAAGAGTCTGATTGAGGCCAAGTGTGCAAACACACACACACACACACACAGACAAGCACACACAGATGCAGTGAAAGACATAGACACACACACAGCCAAAAAGGCATAAGCCCAACACACCATCTGGTGCTTCTGTGTTTGAGTTCCAAATCCCAGTTATCAACAAAACACACATTCGACCCCTAACTACCCCCTGGACGCACACAACCCCTAGACACGCACAAGTCACTCACACATCACACAAAATCACATCTTCTCCCTCTCTCATCTCCGTCCATCTCCCTCACACAGACAACAAATGCTTCCTGTCAAACACTACACACATGCACAATTACCTAAGGACAATTCCTCCCATGACTAAACAATATTTAACCTTTCCATTGGGTTTATGTGACTGGGAAGCCATAAAGGTGTTTATGTCTGGGTTTTTATCAGTGATTGAACAAATTCCAAAGTCCTACTGACGCTAAGGACAAGTCGAGTGGGTTATAGTCCGACTGTCAACACATGTATGTGCGCGGCCCAAAATCTGTCCATCTCTACGGCTAGTACTCAAATACACCTGTACGAGCATCTGTCGGCCAGTCGCACCTGCGCGCCGATAAGACGTCAACCAGTCCCGATGTGTTTGCACACCGGCGCCGGTTGACTGCGCTTCCTCATTGCACAACAACTTCACAATTTATTCTGATCTGCAGTTGGAGGCGAGGTGAATTTATATCGAGATAAAAGGGAAAGAATCAGACACGACCTGAAACTCAATCACAGAAAGGTGTCTGCATAAATTACACGCCTTACAGAAAAAACGAGAGAGAGACAGAGAGACAGAGAGACAGAGAGACAGCTCTGATATATGACTCGACCCTTGAGAATGTCGCTTACACCAAGACATCAAACACATCAAACATGTAATCATCTATACGGCTAATAAATAAATCTGTCGATGCGAGAAGCTCATATAGCGCAGCAGCAACTGAGAATACAAAATGTTTTGGCGTGTCAGTCATGACTCCCATACAAACTGCAGAAGGACAAACGTACAAGGGCCATTCTGTACCTTTTTTCCCCACGAAAGACAGAAGTTCCTTCAAGTGTTGTAATAAAGATCAGTGTGCATGCAGGATACAGCTTAGCTACTGTTACGGCCATATCGTTGGCACAAAATAAAAAATAGACACATTGTCCTGGGGAACAAATAGGGTGGTTGTGTTTAAGAGAACCTTTTCTGAAGGTTCGTGACAGGTTGATAAACAATATAAGGATAGGCTACATTAAGAACCTATATTCCCAAATTAATCTTTAATCAAATAGAATATGCTATTTAGGCAAACAAATATACAATATGTCATCTCAAATAATTAAATAAAATCCAACAAAAATTACATAAAAAAGCATCCAAGAAGAAAACTTCTATACTATAATGACCCATTTCACCTTATAAACCCAAACCATACGCTGAATATCACGAGCAGCAATTTGAGTTAGACATTGACAGTCACCAATAGTGTGTTGGCTACAGTGACAATAATAGTTATGCCCATTGACTTTGAGTTCTAATGTTTTACCTGAAAGGAATACGGCCAATAACGTTCCGAGTAGAAACATCTCTGTCAACAACTCCATCATGAGGTGTAAAAGGCACCGGGACACGGGATGGTGAGATGGTGAGATTTTGACTTAGCGCACTTGGCCAGTCACCGCGCAGTGCGCCCGCTGACACCGACCAGCCACTCCGCTCCGCGTTACATCCACCGGGAGACGAGTCACGATCTATCACGAGCCAAGTAGGTGAAGGTAAAAAGTCTGCTGTCTACAAAAACAATTCCCCAAATAAGTCACAGTCAAACGCGCAGTGGACTGCTCGTGCCCTTTGTGTTGTTTCGCAACTGACCGCTCAAACTAGTTAAATTTTAGGTAGTAGGCAAGGCTACCCTTCGGAAGGAAATCGAAGATCATCACGCCATTATCTCCAGGCTCTCTGGGTAATGAGAAGTTCGTTTACATGCTGCAAATGTGAGAATAACGGACAAGCAACCGCTTAAAGCCTGTATAAACGCGCTCGTCCTTTCGCCGCGCAAGAGGGGGTTAAATGACAGTGTGAGCACAGCATCAGTTTCACTGACTGAAGTGAGAACTGATGATAGGCTGTGAGGTGCGAGGACGCGACGACTGGGACACATTAGGGTGCCGTGCACACTCCCTCACATATTCCCCCCTGGGAAAAGATTCCATTGGAGATTTCAAGGTAACCATACCCAAGACGGAACTTTGGACATCTATTCCAAATGTTTTAGGACCATGTCTCCGCTAATTAGGCTAATCAAACACTGACTGATCGTATAGTCTAGACTTAATTTACAGCCTTTATAGACTTTGAGCACCTCCGTCCACGTCTTCCTGCAGGGACACTAGAGGATGTAGCCTAGTTATCTCCGGATTAGCATGGCCGTTTAAAAAAAAAAAACTTTTTTAAGAACAGCAGAATCCAGTTATTCAATTAAAACGTATTTTACAGGACAACATATAATGGAAAAACATAGCCTAGCCTACAGTCTAATAACTTGGCTACAAATTGACCATTTCATAATATCTTACTTTTATGTTTTCTGCCTGTTTTTCAAAAGGGATATGTCTCCTCCTTTTATCATGTCACTATTTGATCCATCTTTTCAGATAAAATGGATGGAGTTGAAAGTAGTGTGAAATAGGCTGTTGCCAAGACACTACTTGTAATCTATTTACAAACACTATCAGATCTCAGATTATTCTTATTTTAAAATCAAGACGAATAGACTAGGCTACATTTCCAAGTTTCCAATTTCTCTCCACTGTTTTTCTCTCCACTATTTTTTTCCTTTCTCCCATTCATCCATCTAACGTTAACATAACGTACAGCCAGTTCTATCTGTTTGACTTAGTTAGGGGGACCAGATCGAACAACATATTGATCAGAAAAAGGAAACGTGCTGTTAGAGGAGGGTAGAGATGATTGAGTGAGAGCTGAAGTGGATGTTTAAATGGGAAGGGGGGGGGGGGGGGCTGTCAAAAGTTTATGACAGGCCAACCATAAACAATCACTGGGGCGTCTATGGAAAGAAAGATCCGGCGTGTTTGAATTATTCACACTTCTTACTAATTGGCAAACTCACCGGCCTGGGAGAAGTCTGAGTTTATAGCACAAAATCTGCATATGCTAATTTGGAGCCTGTCTAGTTGTCTTGCTGATCGATTTAAGACGATGGGAAACATAATGACGGGAGTAGGAAGCACAGTTGGTGTTTCTTGTTATTGGTGTTTGGTACACAGCACCATCCATCTCCAATCATCACTAATCAGAATATTCAACCTTCAAGAGGGGAGATACATGAGTATGGCCATGACTATTTATGCAGTTGTCGGCATATATCGTTTTTAACCATCGCCTACCCATTAGGACTGTTTATGCTTCATGTTGATATTCATTTTTTTCCAGTCTTGATTACAACTTGCCTACAGCAATCAGAAAGGTCATTTCAGTGATGACACCCATATTCTCTGTTTCTCTCTCCTGTATCCTACACACACACACACACACACACGTGCACTAACAGCATGGCCCCATCAAACAAATTACACGGCTCTCTGTTCTCCCCAGAGGTCGTATAACCCCACGGCCTGCTGGGTAATCAGTGTTCAGCTAATAAGGCGAGAGCTAACCCTTTTCTAGAACCTTTTGGACAGCACTGTGGCATTACAATGGACAGGCCAGGACCCTTCTGGATGACCATCTGGCCTCCAAGCCTCATCTCTCCCCCACCTCTGTCTGCAACCTTGTTCTCATTTCATCTTCACCTCTTTTCTGCCCAGTTTCAGCCACAATATCTATCTTTCTTCTTTGGTCTCTTCTTTCTCTCTTCAATATGGATGTTATTTGCCTTTATTCCGTTCATTCACAATTTGTTTATGCACTAAAAGACAGTCCCAGTGACCCTCACTGTGAACCGTGTATTTCATCACCAGCCAGATGAAAAGGAGTAGTGAAAGATGAAGGGATAGGGTGTGAGAGAGACAGAAAACAAGAGGAACGGGGGTGAATCTCCATACAAGCATGTAATACCAGATATTGTTACGAAATTTCGCAAACAATTTCACACGCAATTTCTCTCTCTCTTTCTCTCTCTCCCTCGCTTTTGCTTTATATGCTTGTTAGTTCCACTTCAAATGGCAAATGACAAACAATCTAAGCCAGTGATGCGGTAGCTTACCAGTTCAAGGCATCAGAAAAACAAACAATATATTCTTTGAAACTTGCACTAGACTGTCTATAAAAACATGAAAGCGTTACATACACACATACACATCTCAAATAATCATAAGCAAACAATGATGTCCATCTTTCTGTAATAAATATAAAATGTTCATAAATAAATATTTATGACATGAAATATCAGACACTTGCTCTTCGTCAGTCTTGCATATAAAAAATGCACTGATGCAATATGTGTTCCATGAATCAACTTATATTGACTTTTAGAGAGTCAGCTTTCAGGGACACTGCACAGCTTTGACAGCCACACACACACACCTCCCTCTTTATCAAACATCTGCTGGTGTGCTGTGGATCACTGTTGGCACAGTGAAGGGTCCTGCGTAGCTGCTGGTGAGTGAGCCTTCCGTGTGCGCTACTGGGAACATCGCAAGGCCAGAGAGGGGCAGGGTCTGGGGTCGGGGCTAGGGGGGAGGGAGGGAGGGAGGGAGGGAGGGAGAAGGTGAGGAGGGAGAAGGTGAGGAGGGAGGGAGGGAGGGAGAAGGTGAGGAGGGAGGGAGGGAGGGAGGGAGGGAGAAGGTGAGGAGGGAGGGAGGGAGGGAGGGAGGGAGGGAGGGAGGGAGGGAGGGAGGGAGGGAGGGAGGGAGGGAGAAGGTGAGGAGGGAGGCAAGGTAAATATTTCCCTTTGAGGTAGAGCCTCCAGACCTAATATTGACTTGCACGCCCGGCTACACGAGCAGGTACAAATTAGCAACAGTACCGAGGGACGCACAATGGAGCAATGACACGCGTTATCACCTGGCTGAATTGGACCGTCTGTTGCAGGGCCAACAAGTACAGAGTCCCTCCTACTGGAGGGAGTGAGAGAAAGAGAAGGGACTGAAGAGGTACTCTCATTGCGAACAGTGGTCCAGCCTTTTACAGGCGACCCATAAATCTGCAAATTTCATCAGCAAAACAACAGGAATCATTTCCCACCAAGCAACCATACTGTGGATTTCTCTTATAAGACTCAAAATCCAATCTAATATTTCTGCCTTCACAGTTAAAATAAAATACAGGACTGCAGTCTAGTGAGGCAGGGAAGGAAGTGTTCACCACGGCTTCTTCACATGAGGCAGACATCAAGGTCCTGTCATTAGCCAGCCTATACTGTAGGCCTATACAAGCACAGCTGTGCAACGGGAGTCAGATGATTAAAGTGGATTTCAAAGTCTTTTAAGACTATTTGAGGGCTGTAGGATGGGGAGATGACGAGTGATGAGGAGTGACAGCGAACAGATTGCTGCTGCTCCAGGCTAGCCCTCAGGTGAGAGAGGGAGAGGCATGGTCCCCCAATGTTGAGGTGGGGAAGGCGGGGACACAGCTGTGTGTGTGTGTATGTGTGTGAGAGAGAGTTTAAGTGTGTATATGTCTGTTTATTTGGATGTTTGTTGTGTGTCGATGTGTGTGTGGGAAGGTTTGTGTGTGTGTGTGTGTGTGTGTCAGGGCCCTACGGCTCAGGATGTGCTGTCGCAAAGCAGCTGACACTTCTTAGCAACAGAATGACAGCACTTCAGAGACTCATTTGACTCTGACAAGTACGGGAGACATTCTAGAAACTTCCTCTGAGTGGAAAACTTCTTCCTCAGTTTGACCTAAAGACTGTAGAAACTAGGCTATATGCATCTCATTAAATTCGATTTTGATACATGTCATAGTTTATATAGACATGGTTTAACGTCAATACGTTTCAGAATTGTTTTTCTTTTTGAGCGTATGTTTGGATGTTTCTAAAATGCTTGAATACTCGAACTCCAGAACTTCCCAATTACAGTTGTAAGTCTGGGACCAACAAAGTTAACATCAATTTCTCATGTTTAACAGTAAACTATAAAGAGAAACATTCAGAATTCAAGCCCCCCTTCCCACACATCTGTCTTGCACTCACCTCCCCACCAAGGACACACACCAGAATATATTAGGTATGTCAGGTTAGGTACACACTTATTTGCAAGCTGAAGGATATACTAACGATTCTTCAAGATGTTGGTTAAGTGTGTGTGTGCGCGTGTGTGTGTGTGCGTGTGACCATACAATATAAAGTGTTGACGTGCAGTAGTAACAGTCATTCAACAAAGTATTCAATGGAAAGGTCACACTCTCACACAAGCACACAACAGAAAAGAAAGGGTGAGAAAGGAGACCCATTATACACACACACACACACATAAACACATACAGATCCACACTCTGGCTTACTACAACACACACACGTTCAATCTCCTCCAAATCCACTTCAGGATGGACTCCAGGGAGCACGGTCAATACAAATGTTCGAGACCTTGATGCAAATCTGATTGTCATGAAACAGGGCCGTTATCTGGCCAGGTCTAGATACACTAATTCATTTTGCTACCCAGATACTTGAGGTAAAGCACTCTGTTGGGAACCGTCAGATAGGAAGAAACTGTGTTCCTCCCTTTCTTTATCTCTCCTGTCTCCCAAGCCTCTTGGTCTCATCTGCTCCCCCTGGATCTCTCTCTCTCTCTCTCTCTCTCTCTCTCTCTCTCTCTCTACATCTACACCTCTTGTTTTACATTTATCCCATTTTCTTTTTTCCTTATAACACTTAATGCAGAGCACCCAGTACCAAAACAGCACAGTCATAACCACAGTCAGTGTATGTCTATCTTCTAACACCCAGAGATCACAAATAAGATAGCACTTTATTAATCACCAGGCAGGAACATTTGAGTCAGTGAGGCATCAATGAGTGTTTACTCCTTGTTTCCTATCTCCTTCTCTTTCTACCTTCACCTTCTATCAAATGAACTAATTATCAACTGTTTGTGATCCTAACACAGAGGCACACACACAAGGGTGGTCTTGAATAAAACATTTGAGACATGGGCCAAACGGATTTTTACAGGATGAAAAATGGATGCGTAACAGAGCGCGCCCCTTGAAGTGCAGATGTGACGGGGAGGAGAAAGCAGCGGGAGACTGTCTTTCATAACCACCAGACTCAGAGACAAGAGACCCTAATCCTGTCAGTACCTAGCCTCCAACATAGCACATCTCACGAAGCGCCGTGACCTTAAACCCAACCCTTGTCTAAAGACACTGCGTTACCTCCAAAACATACTATGCGCACGCATGAGGGTGAGAGGTGGTCTGCTGTGCGCGGAGATTAGGTCAGTTATTCAAGGAGATAAGCTAGGGTAAATAAGAAAATACACACAGCATACGTTGTGGAACACTGACATCTTGCGGAGATGTTGTTAAGCTTCTCACATCCTGATGAGAGTGGGACCACACTTTGTTAGGTGGATTTGTCGAAGTGATTGCCTCCAAAATACAATGGAAAAAGATATGTCACCAGTGTTTTGATACAACAGCGCAAAAATGGAAGTGGTGTTCTTTACAAACCATCAATCAAAACTTTTTTTACAAACAACAACTGTTATTGAAAGCCAAACGTGTTCATAGGCCTACGCCCCTATCCAATGACCTCTCGCCGCAATGTCACGGGGTACCATCAATGTGCCGTTTATCAATCTACGAACAATATTCGAGAAACTTGTGATGGATCGCACTGAAAAGGACCAGGTATAGCCTATTAAGATAGTATTTATTCTCTGTTTGATTATATCTTGGGCTAGAATTTAATTAGTAGACTCCACGTGTAGCAAGTTGCAACTTTTCAAAAGTTTCACTTAGCTTAAACGGTTAACGTGGCATGCGCGTAAAAAATCTCGTTTGTAAACGAAAAACTAAGATTACTTCATCCAACATGTTATGTTTGTGAATTTAAAGGAAAATCTTTGTTGGACGACTATAGCCTGCCATTGTTCTGAAATAATGCCTACTCTAGGGTTTACGCAAAGTTTATTTTCTTGGCACGTTGTCTGCAAGTATCTGTAAGGTCTCACGATTCTAATTGAAACTCACGGTCAAGAGTGAGTGACTTAAGACGTTAAACAGACAGAAATGTCCACGCACGGATGTTAACTAATGCTTTGTCACAACTAGGCCAACGTGAAGTTTGACCTAAACACCTCTTTCCCAGGTGCTTATCCCAGAACGACTTAAGTCTCTGGAGATATGGCTGCAACAGACTCATATGAAATTGATCCAGGTGAACGGACAGCGGAGATATGGAGGACCCCCTGATGGTTGGTGTTATGAATTAGAAACGATTCTACCAAGTAATGTTTGAAGTAGCGTTTGATAGTTTAAACATTTCCTTATGGCAGCAAAACGCTTTAGTTAAGTGGCTTTCCTTCTCATTACTAATGAAAGCCACACCTGTGTGGGTGATGTGGATGTTTAGCAGGTGTAAGCAATGTGGTAACTTTCCCTCTAATTGGCTGCTTGGAAACTGCCACACAAGATAATTAGGCCTATATAATTCAGTCACTGCCCTTGGAATTGTCTTGTTGTATCACAAGCTTCCAATTGTTCTATACCTGTTGCTTACACCTATTTCCATTGAACTAATAATAAACTACTAGTTTGCATTTATTTGGACAATGTTCCAGCCAGTCCCATCGGTTTTCATTTAAAAGCTCTAACTTAATCTAGATAGGCAGGTAAACACATGCTCAAGGCAGACATACACCTGTCCTAAGTGATCTGTTAAATGTCTCCCCCTGGTGGCTACAGTGTGGCACGGCGACCCCCCTGGGTCCGGATGCGAGGTTTTTATCAGTCAGATTCCCAGGGATGTCTATGAAGACCGCCTGATCCCACTGTTCAGCGCTGTGGGCCCGATCTGGGAGTTCCGCCTCATGATGAACTTCAGCGGGCAGAACCGCGGCTTCGCCTACGCCAAGTACGGGAGCCCTGCCCTGGCGGCTGCCGCCATCCGCTCGCTGCACGGCCATGCCCTGGAGCCGGGAGTGCGTCTGAGCGTGCGGCGCAGCACAGAGAAACGGCAGCTGCTCCTGGGGGAGCTGCCCGCCAACACCAGCAGAGAGCAGCTGCTGCAGGTCAGGGACTGTGTGTGTGTGTGTGTGTTGGGTGGATCCAAAATCCAAATCTGCAAAATCAAAAGTTTTCAAAAGTGTGTTCCACTGCAGGTGTTGAGGGACTTTACTGAGGGTGTCAAGTGTGTGACCCTGAAGTCGTCGCTCGGGGAGGAGGGCGTGTCTGCCGATGTGGTCTACTTCTCTCATCATTTAGCCTCCATGGCCAAGAAGGTGCTGGTGGAAGGTAGGCTCACTGAGTAGGAACTAAATGCTTTATTTCAGGGGGGGGGGGGTAGGGGGGGGATATTTTTTGCATGCACTTTCGTTGTGTAAAAGTTATGCTCATTATCTTTTTTTGATTTAATGTCCCCCTATTCTGTATCAACCCAGCCTTTAAGAAGCGTTTTGGCCTTTCCATCTCTGTCAAGTGGCTGACCTCAACCAAGTCTAAGACCCCCCCGAGGGTGCCCAAGACCCCGCCATCGCCTTTCAAACTACCCCACCGCACCCATCTTCCGCTCTTGCCCCCACGGCTCATCCGGCCCCCGTTGCCCCCGGGCTTCTCCCGGGCCGTGGGCAGCCCTGCCCACCTGGCACCTCCGCCACCCCCGCTCTCCCCGTTCCCCGGACAGGAGCAGGGCAGAGTGGATGCAGTGAGGCTGCTCCAGCAGCTGTGCGAGGCGCACGGGCGCCGGCCTCCCTTGTACGAGCTGCTCTACCAGGACACGGCTCCCGACGGCTTCCTGCGCTTCAGCTACCGGGTGTGTGTGCCGGGGCTGGCTGTGCCGTTCAGCGGGACGGTGCAGACGCTGCCCGGGCCCAGCACCACGGCCGTGCAGGAGGAGGCTCGACGTGCTGCTGCCGAGCAGGTCATCAGGGCCCTCCACAGGATCTAGCGTCATCCCCCTCTCTCATCATTCACCCCCTCGCTGTCAGCAAGGCCAGTTGCTACTGTTTTTATGTTAAATAATGTTTTAATTATGATCTTAATTTGTATGTTGGGTTTCTTCTTCTTTGCATGATGTGACTTTGTAACCACCGTTTTGAATTTGCATGTTTTTCCTGCACTTGGGTTTATTGGTTTCTCCTTTTAATTAAAAAGAGAGATTTATGATGAAAAGCCTTGTTTATTTGTTGATGTGTTCCTTATGTAAAGTCTCAACCCGGCAGGCACTGAGGAGGTAGAGTGGCCTGTCATGTGATTATTTTTAGCAAGTGGTGTTAGTGACGTCACACCCATTCACCAATCTTAAGTAAAACATTTTACCAACTACCCCACCTTTTAACTGCTGAGTGAGAAAGGAATACATACAGTCATTAAGCAGACACACTGGCTGGTTAGATATTGAATTAATCTGTATTTGGGGCTTTGACAGAACAGGCATGTTTATTACAGACACATCAGGCATGTTTATTACAGACACATGAGTCTTAAAGTGAAGAGATCAGACCTAGAGTTGAAGTAAATCTCAAGGTATTCTGATAAACATTAATGGGCAATAGCTAGATATATATCTAGTATATAGTTAGTCCCTCAAACCAGGTCCAACAGGATTATAGTTATTTTCTCCTCTTTGTACTAAATATTCATTTGAACGCAGGCCAGTCATTGTACTAGGACCGTGGTTGAGGGAACTCAAGTGCAGAAAACAAAGCCTTCATTCTGATTAAGTAGCTCTGTGTTTTTGGATCCATCTGGTGAGGCAGAGTCGAGTTGTTGGGGAAATGTCAGGCTAAACTAGAGGTCCTCTTCTTGATCTCCTCCACTAGTTCTGCTCTTGGCACGTCAACCTGTGATACAAACCAGACCCGAGAAGACAGTGTTCAAACTGCAAAGATACAGCACTCAATTCGATCAAGCAACAGTGTGTGTGTTTGTGTGTCACCTCATCTCGGCTGGCGACATTGCGGAGCTTCACCACCCCGTCCTTGAGCTCCTGCTCTCCCAGGATGGCCACTAGGGGGATCCCCGAGTCCTCGCAGTGCTGCAGCTGGCTCAGCAGCTTGGGATTCTTCTTGTACATCACCTCTGCCTGAACACACACACACACAAACACGTCAGTCAGAGGCTTATGATACTTCAGACAGATAATCCAGTTTTGTTGCCCTCTTCCATTCTCACACATTCACACCTTGATGCCAGCGTTCCAGAGCTCGGCGGTGAGTTTGAGCCTCTCCTCCAGAAGGTTCTTCTGTGCAGAAACCACCATGACCTGGGACTCGGTGGTCCTCACCTTCTCAGCTGATGCCTGTGGAGATGCGAGGCGTTGATGATGTGCTCAATCACAGTCTGGGCTAACGATCGATATGGCCGCTAAAAACACTAAGCTTTGGAGAACTGCCACTCATGGCACAACCACTGAAACATTTTGGAACACACTAAATAACCTGAAAGATATGAATGACCCCCACATACCTACAAACATTACACAAAGAAACAAGGCAAAATGAACCCAAAGTAACAAACAAAAATAACTGGCCTGCAATTAACAAACCCCTAATGTCCTCTAAATCAGCCACCTCCATGCTTCCCCATACCTCTGCCTTCTGCTCCAAGATGGAAAAGACCCTCTCGATGCCAATGCTCACACCCACGCATGGCACCTTCCTGCCCTTGGGGTCGAACATGCCCACCAGGCCGTCGTAGCGCCCGCCGCCCGCTACGCTGCCCACGCTCACAGACCCCTCGTCACCGCCGGCACCGTTCTGCTCTGTGGCCGCGGAAGCGGGCGCCGGTATGGGTCCTGTCTGGGTCAGGAGGGCCTCGTAGATGACGCCTGTGTAGTAGTCCAGCCCCCGCGCCAGGCTGAGGTCAAACACCACCTGGGAGGACGAGAGAGAGACAGGGAGAGAGCAGCTTAAAAGGGGGGAAAGGAGAGGAGGTCCTGAATGGCATTCGAAAGAGGGGGAGGGAGGTACCAAAAGGTTGGCGGTAGAGTGGATAATAATGTTGGCTGCACGGTGAGACCTGTCATTTCCCCTCCGCTGACCCCTTACCTTGTCTGTGACCTGGAAGAGCTGCAAGAAGCTGAAGAGCTGCTTCATGTCTGTCAGGCCGGCGACTGCCTGCTTGCTCTGAGACATCTTGGGGTCCTGCAGCAGACGCTCTGCCAGGTCCTGCCCCCCTGTGACACGAGCACCAATCACACACTGGGTCAAAGGTTGGGTGGAGCTTACATAAGAATTAAGGGCTGATTGAGCTGCGGTTGAATGGCGTCACAGTTGGAACTTATGGTTCCAGTCAATTGGTTCCATTTCTAAATCAAGGGCTCACCAAGTATTTTACAAGAGTATTTGCACGATCCCACTTCCTGCCTCACCATGCATGCTGACATACTCCCCGATCTGGTCTGCGGCCTCCTCAGACAGGCCTTTCTCCTTCACCATCTCACAGCGCACATCCTCCCATGACATCTGATAGATAGGAAGGGAGCAGGAGAACAAAAGAGACAGAGATGAGAGTTTGATTTTGTTTACCTTTCAAACCAAAATCCCATAGATGGCTTGATTGGACTGCCATCTCCCGGCGTGCTCAATTGCAGTTGTGTGTGTGTGTGTGTGTTACCTTGTCCAGTTTATCCACCGTGGAGCAGATGGTGCGGAACTTGTCGTCGGGGACGCCGCACACGGCAAACATTCCATCAAGGATCCGTCTGTCGTTGACCTGCGGAGAGGGTGGAGGAGTGAGGTGGGAGGACATGGTGTGTGTGTGTGTGTGTGTGTGTGTGTGTGTGTGT
Organism: Osmerus eperlanus; assembly: GCF_963692335.1. NCBI lineage: Eukaryota > Metazoa > Chordata > Actinopteri > Osmeriformes > Osmeridae > Osmerus > Osmerus eperlanus. The sequence goes on along the minus strand of NC_085030.1, from coordinate 11,007,829 downwards.
GTGTGTGTGAAAGGAGTGTGGGGGTGCAGGGGGAATTCTCACCTTGATGCGGAAGTCTCCTAGGTCCAACTCACTCAGAATCTCGTGGACAATCTTCAGACACTCAGCATCAGGGATCATGGGATCGTATTGCCCTGCAATATCGAAATCCTGGAGGGACATACACAGACAGCAAAAGTTGTGTGAATTCGCTTTAAAAACACTAACGTAATATGGCCTACATGTGGTGACAACATACAGCACATAGTTAGGTCCTTCATATTGAGAGTTGACAGCAACAGATTCCAAACACAAATATCATACTTGAAATGAACTCTAGACCTTTTATCTGCTCCTTGTCAATGAAATAACGAACTCCCTTTATGAGGGAATAATATACACCTGGCCATGGAACAGCTGAGCAGCCAATTGTCCAATTACTTTTGGTCCCTTAAAAAGGGGGGGGCCACATATAAAATGTGTTGTAATTCCTACACCGTTCACCTGATTTGGATGTAAATACCCTGAAATTAAAGCTGAAAGTCTGCACTTAAAGCACATCTTGATTGTTTCATTTCAAATCCATTGTGGTGGTATACAGAGCCAAAATGATGAAAATTGTGTCAATGTCCAAATACTTATGGACCTAACTGTAAGTGTTGTCCGACGGGCAAATCGGACAGAGCTTTTGTCATCCGTCACTTACACACTGGTAGAACTCTCTGTAGCGGCCGCGGGTCATTGCGGGGTTGTCACGACGATAGACCTTGGCGATGTGGTAGCGCTTGATGTTGGTGATCTTGTTCATTGCCAGGTAACGTGCAAAGGGAACCTGACAGGTGTGGGGTTAAGGGCAGATAATACTCGACTTTCCATCTTCAACAGCGACAATCAAGAAACCAATCTTGTTCTTCCGGAGGTGCCCCAGCATAACTTCCAGCGCCCCAATTACAGTCTTAACCACTGGCAGTAGTTTTCTACTGGTCTAGTCAATTTCTATCAACATCGAACTAAAGAGTACTAAGGCAGTGAGCCAGATGTTAATGTTAGGTCTCCAAGGATACAGTGAGGTCATATCGGAGGGACAGCAGCTCGCCACCTTGGTCCTTGAGGTCGTAGATGAGCTTAGAGTCCTCCCCATACTTCCCGGTCAGTGTTTCCTACACACACAGCCACACAGAACAGCTTGAGACGATACCAATGTCATACTTCATGCAACAGCAAGCTGACTTGTCCGTTATCAGATTTAGTTTGCGTGTAAGAGAGAGAGGGTTCAGATGCACCTTCAGTTCAAACACAGGTGTGTCAATGGTTTCTGCTCCGTGGCGTTTGAAGCAGTTAACGATGGTGCTGAAAACCTTCTCTCTGATGGCCATCTGTTTGGGATTGTAGTCCCTCGTGCCCTATAAGGAGAAAGGAAAAGAAAAAAAAGAGCCTTATACATTTGTAAATAGTCCCTTTTGTCTCTAGACAAAAATGTGACCAGTTTGCATTTACCTTGGCAGTCTTGAGCACAAATTGGTGTTTGCCATCATCTCCTCCAAGCTGAGCCTTCAGCTGCAACAATTTGGCTACTTCCTCATCAATCTGCATCAAGCACACACACACACAAACACTCTCAGACACCATATACTATAACAGGCTTTGAGAAATATGAGAAATCCAAAGCCATCTTTTCTTCAGGTCAGTTCAGGTCATGCTCCACAACCACCCAGCTGAGGCCTACCTGAGACACAGTCATCCCAGACACGGTGCACAGAGAGCGGGTACATAGTGAAGTCCGGTGGCGCGCCAGTCCCATACACACACGCAGGGAGAACATACCCCAAATGTTCATCCCAGAAACAGTGTTCGACAAAAAAAGGGTTTGTTCAGCAGTGCAGCATCATAGCAGAGGCATATTCCAATAGCATTGTTTCACCCCGCCAAGACGTCCAATCACAACAGTTTATGAGTGCCAAACAGGAAGACGTTTCGTCCCCCCAAGCAGAGATTGTCCAGATATATCCATAGAGAGGTAGAGGGTGTTGAGGTAGATGATGATGGAGGTAGAGCCAGGCCAATGTTGTTGTCGTCGGGCAGGAAGAACAGGAGAAAATTGGTGAGCGACCCTAGCACTAGGGAAGTGCAGTACATGACGCATCACAGCATGGAGGATAAAACATGAAAAGCAGGGGTCAAACTAACCAGCCAATCAGAGAACTCAGACAGAAGACTGACTCAGACAGAAGGGGAGGCATGCCGACCCCTACAGCCATACCTGGAAACCACCTGGCTTGTTTTAGATGAAACCTTCCTTCTTAGTTCTATGCATGATCACAGAACTGACATGACTGGATAGGTGACATCTGTGAGGTTAATCACTTGCTTGTATCCCATCTCTCTTACCTGACGTTTTATAGAAATCTAAATGGGCAATGCTGTAAGATAAGATGTTCAGGCACCTAGTACAGGACTATAAAGCTGTCTAGCAAGGGCAACCTGACAGGCGTCACCTGGGTCCAGTCATCTGACATAACTCCAAACACATCAGCAACAACCAGAAAGAAGAGTTAGCTACATTGACTGGCGCACTTGCTAGCACTAGTCAACGCAGTAATGTTACAAAAAATGCTATATATTGCGTCAGCTGTTAACTTAGCATGTAGGCTACTGTACTGTTGACTTGCTCAATACTGACAGTAATACTGACGTCTGGTCGTTTTTCACGTTTTACGTCAACCAGTTAACGGTTGTAAACTGTAACATTTCTTATCTGGTCTACTCTAACGTTAGTTTTTAAGTTCCCCATTAACCAAGACGTGTATGACCTGACAAGGCAGATACCAGCTAAGGCTAAGCTAATACTATTCCAGGCTAACGTGTATAGCAACGCAAACATTCCTACTGGAGTGCTGGTACACGTTCCTGTATGGCCGTTAAACGCCAGCTAACTATTTAAAAATCAGCTGAGGCAGGGCGAGAGTCTATTCAAATCGACGACCATTCATCCAACTCGACTGACATCTAGGCTGGCTACAGCTGCCAGCTTGCCGGTTGCTGCTACAGTACTGCTGCTACTGTTCTGCTAGCACTTGATGGCACATGTGTTCCTGCCAAGGAATCAAGCCAGGCAATGGGCATTTTGCCGTAGCAGAACAATGGAACACAAATGACGCAGATGTGAATACTGACCTGATCTTTGCTAGCTTTTTCTGTCTTTAATTTACGGACGACCTCTCCTTGTGTTTTAATCGCTTCTTGAATCTGCGCTTTGTCGGCCATGGTGGGGATGTAAAGTCGGACGCACTGACTACTCTTCCTTCTCAAGCGGAAGCGAGTCGCTTGCTACCGGGCAGGCTACCTCAGCTCACCATTGAGTGGCGCTGCAAATATAGTTAGAGCTGGCACGAAATTGTCTCTATGGCTCTAGCCACGATGAACCACAATTTATTTTATATGGTAGCCGACATAAAATGGCTCATGGCCATGGTTTTGCTCCAACTAGCCACTATTGTGTAAAAAGGAATATAATTTATAATTATGACATTACGGTCATGTAGGGGATGTAGCTCAGTGGTAGAGCGCATGCTTTGCATGTATGAGGCCCCGGGTTCAATCCCCGGCATCTCCACATCTTTTGAACATATCCGCAGTTAGTGTTGCTGGATTGGAATAGGTCACTGTCAGACACAGTAAACTCTGTGAATTTAGATTTTAATATGTAAAAAGGAACTGTCTACCATAAGCGTACCTCTATAGGGTACAGACAGATGGATTGTGGATAGTGTTAGATTGCCAAATGAGAATTCTTTGAAAAAAAACTGCGGGAATTTGATGTATAGCCCAAGATGTTTAATTATTCAGCTTGTCTCCAGAAGCACAATGGGGGTCTGCTAGTGGTTGGGTTACTCTTGCAATATTTGAGTAAAAAGCTATATAGGCCTACTCCTCCATTGACACACATAAACACACACACACAGCAGCATGACATGATGCTGGTCGATCACAGCAGATTTATTGTTTAAATGGCCTATAGCAACCACAGGCAACACAGCAACAACATTGCTAGTTCAATTGTGTGCGTGAACTCGTATTTCCAAAGTCTTCAGAAGTGCTGGGGCCCAGAGAAAGAGAGATAGAGAGTTGATGAGGTATGCTGTCATTCCAAACCATCCATGAACAAAAGACTCCATGCAGTGCTATGTTCCCCAAAAAGTGTCCCAGTTGCTAGGGACAACAACAAGTTGGGACCTACAATTGGGGCATTGGGACATTCCCAGAAACACAGCCCTATTCATATATCCACCAAACCCTCCCCCCCCATTCCCCACCACAGGGGTCCAAAAATACAGACTCAGTTTCCCATCTCCCCCCTCCTACACCTCACCTTTGACCCCGTCCAACCACCACATTCATGTGGGTCTGACTTGTCGTCAAGGCGACATTGGAAACTATGTTCCCCACCTAGTCTGGCCCACAGCAAACTTTCTTTAGATTCAAGGCATTTTAACAAAGTCAATAGGAGTAATTGAATGGCAATGAAGTTAAATGAGGTTGTGTGTGTGTGTGTGTGTGTGCATGTGGGTGTGTAATGAGTGGAGGTGGTGATGTTGTCATTAGGTGGTATTTCATCCCGTTGTGTCTCTACTGTGACAGGTTGTGAATTGAGTTTACATCAGTGGGATCCAGTTTCTCTAGAAAAACACAGCGGTAGAGTCAAAGTGTGCTTTTTCAATCATACATTACCCTAGGAGGGAGGGAGGGGGGGGGAGCTAGAGAGTGACATTAAACATCTGGAAATATACTCTAATGCTTCTCTGTCTGCATGTCCTCTCTCTCTTGTCACTCCCCCTGTTCTGTATCTTTCCGTTTTTTTCAGGCAGGTATTTGTGCCCTGCTCTCTCTCTCTCTCTCTCTCTCTCTCTCTCTCTCTGTCTCTCTCTCTTTCTCTGTCTCTCTCTCTCTCACCCACAGAGACTTCCTGAATCGTGTCCAGTGCTCTGGCTATGTTGCTTGCTTCATTTGTGTATTTGACTATTCTATTTCATTGGTTCAAGTTAATCTGCCTCCAGAATGACTTTTGAAGGTCTACCTACTCCATAATCTGGCATCAGTCTGTGATTCTTACCCTGCAACATTTGGCATGATAACATAAACAATGCACTGACAGAACGAGAGAGAAGAGAGGGCGAGATCAGTTAAAATCTTCATCTTTATTTTTGTAATCCTTTGGTTAAGAGGATTGCATCAAAACGATTCTAGCCAGGCCTCTCACTGTACACACACTAAACATACGGAGCACACACACACACCATCTTTGCTTTTCCACTCTCACTAATCCCACAGGGAAAGCCTTTAGTTACACATTAAAAGTCAGTATATCTCTATACAACATAACCCCAACATCTTCTGAGGCTTAATGGTTGTTTTATCATTTTAGATGCAGGGATTAATTTAGATCATGTATGTTTTCATGTTAGATATCCTTATGTGTATTTTTTTTTAAATCTGAGGTGGACAGCAGGACAGTATGTGATGTGTGTGTGCGGGTATGTGTATGTGTGCGGGTGTGTGTGCCTGTAAGTAAGAGAAGCGGGAGATAAAGAAACTCCAAATCTTCTTAGGGAGTCGAGACATTGATTCCTTCTTTACCCTCCATGCACACATATATGTTATACATGCTCACACACACACTCACATGTACACACACACAGATTTGTTGTTGGAGGTTTACAGGGTAGACTATTGAAACATCGTGGGAGGGAGGGTGTGCAATGGGAGGAAATGAGGCGGTAGTGAGGGAGGGAGGGGGGGGGGGGTGTTGAGGGAGGGGGAGGGGGGGTGGTGAGGGAGGTACGGGGGAGTGGGTGGGAGAAAAGAAGGGCACATCTGCTCATAGTGAGAGAGAGTGAGAGACAAGGGACACAGCGAAGGAGACACAAGGCAGCAAGGAAGAGGAAGGTAAGCATGGAACCACGGATGTTGAAAATGATTGTGTAAACATTTAGGGTTAGTTGGATACTTATGCACCATGTGACTTTGCACTTTGTTATATTGCCATCGTATTGTTTCTGCATGCAGATTTTTATCAGTTTAAAAGTTTGTCTGCTTGCTTGTCTATGTGTTCATGTGGGTGTGTGTATGCATTGATGTTAGTGTTGTGTGCTCGGCAGCAGGTTTGTAAACCATATTGTGGCATTGTTCATTTGTCAGTGCTTAACCAGATGGTTTTTGAAGTGTGTGTGCACCCCACTACAATTAAAGTATCAAGAATTCAATTCATTAACAGCTCTGACCTAAGCACCTACATTACTGCACTAGTCTGTCTTCTATTCTCTCTCTCTACTAAATCCCTCTCTCCCACACTCACTCACTGTACCCCCCCCTCCCCATCACCTCACCATTCAACCTCAACCTCTCTTAACCAGTTCTCTTTTCCTTTCAATCTCATGATCCCTTTATTCTTATTTTTCATCTGCACAACAGACATCTTTCATTCTATGAGTCCCTTGAGGAATCGACTGAACCCTCTTCCACTTTAATCCCATTACTTTACAACTGTCCTTCTTCCCGCCCTCCCATTTTACCCACTTTCTTTAACTAAATGATGCCAGCTAATTTAATTAAAACTCCACATCCTCTGTGTCAGTATTCCCCTCCCCCCATACACATGCCAACCACACACAGCCCAAACACTTTCCTTCTTTGAAATTAGATCAAGTGTCTTGTACTTGTACACAGACACCCAACACCCATCTCCTCCCTCCCTCCCTCCCTCCCTGGGATTTTATGGTAATCTCACTCCATCTCCTGATTGGATGGGTCTTGGACTCATCTGCCTGCTTTACATATCCATGCCTGCCTGGATTACTTTATTGACGTTTCTGTCATTATTACTTTTTATCTGAAATTGGAATTCAGAGTTTTATGGGCTACCTGATTGTACATGTTCTAAAAGTGGGAGTGGGACATAAATAACAATGTCCCTCAACCACATATATTCCACTGAGGCTTGTGCAGAATGTTGTAATTTGTAAACCCCATTAAATTGTGGATTAAATAGCCCCCCTCACACACACACACACACACACACATACACACACACACAGTTTCAGACAATCATGTATGAAGATGAAATGTATCTCTATGACAGCTTACAGGAATGTTTTCATTGTCCATAGGCACGGGATATATATTATCTGTGGCCGTGTGTTGCACGCTCCCCCGTGCAGAGTGTTTTACCAGCCACTTGCTCCCGGGAGATTCCGTTCGTGTGGCTGCTGCACTGCTATCCTTGATCAAACGACGACGATGGAGGACGGATGACCTCGCAAAGTTGCTGAAAATTGGAAATGATTAATCTTTGCAGCAAGAAGACGGTAGAGAGGTCGCTTTATTAAGAAAGTTTGATGTAAAATGTGAACACAATGAAGACGGCGGTTTGGTGCGTGTTATTGATTTGTTTGTGCGGGCGCACACTAACGGTGGCCGTCGTTGGAGTCCCAAGCGCGGCCACCCCAACGGACACAACTTTACCTTCCTCCCCTGAGTCGGTGACACCAACGAAAGACGAGAGCTCGGAATTAGTGGTGAGAATATTGTTATACACTATCAAACACTGGTGACTTTAAAATGTTTTTAAAACAAATATTTTGTCCTTTTCTGGCATGTATGCCCCTACATTTAGAGATAGATGTCCACACAAACAAATGTACATGAGATCTACATAATGTGTTTCATTATTTAATCATATTTTATATCATGGTCATGATCAGCATTATAATTCTTTAGTCTGCAACTAATTGTTTCAAGACATATGTCTTGTTAGACACACTTAGACACATGTCTAAGTTATGCCTTTCAATACAGCTCTCTCCCTTCTCCCAGGATTGGCTGATGCGATATGGCTACCTCCCGCCCCCTGACCCCTCCACTGGACAGCTACAGGCCTGGACAGCTGTCACTCATGCTGTGACAGCCATGCAGAAATTTGCAGGGCTGAAAGAGACTGGATTTGTAGGTGGGAAATTAGAGAAACTGTTCAGTCATCTAGTCAACCCATTGGAGGTGCTATGAAATGACCCCATTTCTATCGTCTTTCTCTCTTTCATTATATCTCTCTTTCTCACACTTTCTCTCTCTCTTGCTTAGATAAGGAGACACTGACTCTGATGCAAACACCACGCTGTTCTTTGCCTGACAATGAGGAGGAGACACTCGGACCCCAAGCCAATCAGCTCCACCCGGGGCGGAGCCTGAGGAGGAAGCGGGCCATTGTTGCGTGGACAAGCAGGAACATCAACTGGAGGTTTGTCACCGTCATTCACTTGTCGTCCCTCTCATCCCCCTGTATTTGCTGTTTCACTTCTATTCCTAAAACTAAAATAAGCCTAGCTCTATCCTTTCCCTGCTTTTTAGACTTTTCCTGATGTTCATTGTGTACTTTCTGACCCAGGGCCTTTCTCATTCTACCTATAGGCTGGGCTCCTATCCTGTAACATCTTCTCTCTCCCGTGAGACGATTCGCTCCCTGGTGTTCTATGCCCTGAGGGTATGGGCAGAGCCAACACCTCTGGAGTTCCATGAAGTGCGTCTCTCTTTTGGTCTCTCTGTTTTCCTGTCTCGTTTTCCTGTCTCTCATGTAACTTCTTCTTCTCTCACCCGCAGGTGGCAGGCCCCGAGATGGCCGACCTACAAGTTGACTTCCTCCGCGGTTTCCACGGTGACGGCTACCCCTTCGACGGAGCCGGGGGTGCTGTTGGCCACGCCTTCTTCCCCTCAGACCCCACCCGAGCGGGTGGGGTCCACCTGGATGCAGAGGAGGAGTGGGCCTTCCGCCAGCCAGGTGAGTGACAGGTGCTGACTTAGGTCACAAGCATTATACTTCCACACTGCTGTTGACCCACTGGAGCCATCTTAAATATTCAAACGCTACCCATTAATGAGTGTAGTCCATTCCTCTGTCTCCACTCCTCTGTCCCTGTCTCCACCCGTCTGTCTCCACCCCTCTCGCCAGCCTCAGAGGGGACTGATCTGTTCACTGTTCTGGTGCATGAGTTTGGCCACGCCCTGGGCCTGTCCCACTCCTCCACGAGGCGCTCGGTGATGAGGCCGTACTACCAGGGTCCTGCAGGAGACCCACTCCAATATCGCCTCGGCAGCCACGACCAGGAACACATCACCAGCCTCTACGGTCAGTCTGTCGGTCTCTTGGGGGGTTAGTCAAGTACGTATGGACATATTGTGTAGCTTATTCCGTATGTGTGTGTGTGTGTGTGTGCAGGTAAGAGGAGTCAGCTGCTGGCCTCAGACGCCCCTCGCCTCGCCACTGAGGCTCAGCTGCGCCATCGAGGCCATGGACACAGACACAAACACAGGTACAACTGGTTACTCACTGACCTAATGGAACGTATACGGAACATGACTTTACCTGAATTTTATACTCGGTACATAGACATAGGGGACGGTTGAATTATAAATGGAGGAAATATTGGAAATATTGCCTCTCAGTTATCAAGTTTGTTCCCTGTCTTCAGTCTTATGGTAACAAATCTCTTGAGCGTTATGTGAAGAAATTCATAAATCTGTTTTGTGTCCTAGTCCCTCTGTAGACCGGTGCAACACCAGCTTTGATGCCGTGGCCAAGATCAGGGGAGAGACCTTTTTCTTTAAGGGTAAGAGAGGCTGCTGGGATTTTCCTCCCATTGAAGCTTTCAGTGTAGCTTCTGAAAGGGTTCATGATTGCTTCCCATGGGATGTAGTATCTCACAGCTGCAAGCGTACCCCTTCTCCCTCCACACACACACACACACACTCTCTCTCTCTCTCTCTCTCTCTCTCTCTCTCTCTCTCTCTCTCTCTCTCTCTCTCACTTTCAATTTCTTTCTTTCTATCTCTCTCTTTCTTTCTATCTCAGGATTGAGTATGTGGAGGGTCAGTGCTGGAGGGTTGGTGTCAGGCCGGGCAGCCTCAGTGCGGAGGCTGTGGGGGGGTCTGCCTCCTGACCTGCCACCCCTGAAGGCCGTGCTGGAGAGACACTCGGACCACGCCATCATCTTCATCAGTGGTACGCCCCTCTGCAACTGCATACCCACACATACACACACACAACATAATTATTTTCTGTGACCTCACCAGTAAATGACTCGTTGCGATGACCAGCTCGCACTGTCAGTTGGTGGGTCGATTGGTCGGTGGTTGGAACTATTGCAAACTGATGCTTGTGTTTTTCATTTGTCAGGCTCCCAATTCTGGCTGTTCAGGGACCTCTTACTCCAGGAGGGCTACCCACAACCACTCTCTGATCTCAGGGAGGTGTCAGAGGCTGGGACCAGGTCAGAGTCTGGGCCTGGGGGTTTGCCTGGTGCTGGAGCTGGTTCTGGGGCAGAAGAAAATGGAGGCGTGGAGCAAGGTCTGGTCTGGGACTCAGTGGAGGGACCAGTGTGGGCGGAGACCAGGGAGGCGGGGTCAGGAGGTCAGGAAGAGGATAGTCAAACCTGGACAAAACTCATTAGAGACGGAGTGAATGGGATCAGCGAAGAGCAAGATGGTAAGAAGCTGTGTGTGTGTGCTTTACCATAACATAGGCATGTTTAATCTATTGTATCTACAAACCTATGCATTGTATCTAAATCTGGTTTGGATATTACTTCTCCAGGCTCCATCATTCTCTTCAAAGGACATTCTTACTGGAAATTTCCCTACCCAGGCTCCGCCCTAGAGGAGGGGTATCCTCGATCCCTGGCTACCGATTGGCTGGACTGCCCAAACCCATCAGCTCCTGTCCTGGACGACCTTTCTCTCTCTTTCTCTCCGCCCACAGAACGGCAGGAGCTCCGGGAGAGATGGATGGAGGAGAGAGGGAGGGAGGAGAAAGGAGGGCAGAGGAGAGACCAAGGTCTGGACAGACACAGAGGCAGAGAGGGACTGCAGCCCTGGCCATGCACTTGCATGAACCAAGCAGTAGAAGGCGACGTGACTCCCTTGATTTCTATTCTGGTTTTCACGTTAATCCCTCTGTTGTTTGAGTGACATTGGACCACATCTTAGTTCAGATCACAGTGGTCCCTTCTCTGGTCTTCATGAACCCCTTAGCTCGATATCAGTGCTGAGGAATGGGAGTTGTCTGAGTCATATATATTTGAGACTTCATTTGTTAATTGACTCTGCTTCAACAAGACATTTGGAAAATTCTGACAAGTCATGGAACGGTCGGTCCTCAACAGCCCAGACCACCTGGTTGTACAGCCTGAGCTAACTAAGCAGGAATGCAATCTGGAACATTTACCTACAACATTCTTTCTAGCTGTGCAGGACTTTAAAATGGATGAGGATGTATTGTCCCACAGTAAACTATGTAAAAAGTGATATACAAAGATATGCTGTGTATTTGTGAAAACTATGTCAGCAAAACATGTTAAACAACCTATTCCCCTCTCATTAATTGGCAACCTATTTCAAGCTTTGTAATTCAAACAAACTATCTATTAACAGTCAAGTCAAGTATTTTTATTTGTCAAATACAAAAAATGTGAATAGTGAAACAATTGACCACGTTGAAATTCAGTAGTATCCAACAGCAATGTTGACATTTCCTATGTACCTGAGTGGGAAGAAGTGTCAAAGACCGCAGGGACAGGACTGGCCAATAAACAAAAAACAAAATTGGAACATTCCAAGAGCACTAGCTGTGTTAAAGTCCATTGATTCAGACAAACTCAAAATTGTCTAAGTTGGGGAAGAACCACCCAATTCTTGTAACTAACACTTACCATTCATAAAAAGACAAATATTTCAACCCTTTTGAACAGGCGTCTGCTTTCTGTGGTAGTTACACAGTTGATCAGTGTTCTCTTTGCCATGAATGTCCCCCAATCCATTTCCATAATCCTCAATAATATCCGTGTGCAAAGCAGCGCTGGAGGATTGTAGTTTTACACCCACATTCACTCCGGAAGACCTTGCCAAGGTAAGGCTGTTGTTCCCAGGTCTTTGTCCCGAGCATGTTCTCATGTCATTACAGTTGTAGTTCTAGCTGCGCTCAACCGTTTGGCCAGTTTTGAAATTGACTACATTTGGAGGGAGCTCTTGGTCACTCTTGCCTGTCAACAAGCACTACATTTCAAATCTTGAAGATGCAGGCGGTTAATGTTGAGTAAACATTGTATCTCTTTCATATTCCTGTGATGGAATATGTCTTAATGTTGTCACCAACATGACATTTTCTAACAACACCTTTCAAGTCACATGTAAGTCAAATATTACCTAGCCTTAATTCCCTTTTTATAAACACTCACAAAACATTTATTTAGATTTCTTTCCTATCAGAACACACTTACAGAACAACAATGTTGTTGTCAGTTATGGATCAACAACTACATTCAACTGTTAATCTGTATTCCACAATACGGTATTCAACTCTTTTGTGAGGCTCTACTGAAGATAAGTCCCACAGATTGATTGCACAATCTGTGGACTGAAACTTGAGTATAGAATGTAATTATTGTTTGTGTGTGTTGTCTGTCAGCAGTGCTTCTCCTCATTGTAAGGAACATCATACGGTCAATAAATTCAGGTTCTGTCAAATAAACAACCTTGTATCAACATGGAAGGTTTTGCTAAAGATCAATGCTCTCAGTGATATAAACCCAAACCATCAATAGAGGTGAAATGAACCCTGTACTCCTGGCAGGACTTCATGAAGGCGTGGGCAGAGGGCTCAGTCTGAAACATCCCCAGCATAAACAAGACAAGTGAAGGCTCACACTGTGGTTAGATTGTGTTGTGTGTAGTAAAGAAGGAATCTATCTTCGCTGGGTCTCCACAGCAGTGTTTCATCATGATGGTTCTCTATGGAGCGGCTCTCCTGGCGGTGCTGGTAGAGTGTGGGCAGACAGCTCCCACCCCCGAGGAATGTGAGGATTTGGTGAAGCCCCTTGAGGAATCAGAGTTCTACAAGGTGGGATTCATACACACACACACACACACACACACATACATGCATACATACATACACACACACAAAGACATGCACCCATCAAAACCTGTTAATACAACCACATACACAAAGGATGAACAATGCAAAGATAAGTTTTTCTGATCATATGATCCTAGCATATCTTGCACTGTAAAGATAAAGTTATGTAAATGAAGAATTTTTCTTATAGATCTCTGGAAGATGGATCCTCCTTGAGGCCTATTGTGATTATAAGACTGCCGGAGAGACACTGCTGGAAACCAACAGTACCTGGTCAGACTTTCTCCCTGCAGCAGACAACAAGACCTTCATCCTGCAACAGGGCATCATGCAGTAAGCAGCCTGTGTCACTTCTTAAACACATTTTATAACAGTTCCACTTGTAAATCAGTGTCCAATGATCCACAATATATGTGATTACCATGGTTATCATGAGTAATTATTATGATTATTGTGAGTAATTGATTATAAGGATTATCTGCGATGGTCACTGTCTTCTTGACCTCCCTTCAGTGAGGAGACGTGTGTCTTTTATTCCGTGAACATGACTGTGGTCAACAACACTCTCGTTGCGAACAGTAAGTCTACTGCACATGCAAAAAATAAAATGAACATGCACATTTGCGATCCTTTTTTTATAGAGCAATTAGGTGTAATCAGCCAATCCTTGTTATACCTGACACTGATCCAGGACTTTCTTCTTAACCACTAAGTTCTAGGTTTAGGTCAGCACACAGAAGAGCGCTAATCCCTCTCTCTCTTCTCTGCTCAGATGGGAATGACACCAACATAGCAAGCTTCCTGCAAACCTGCCCCGAGTGCCTCATTATACATGACAACGTCACATCCAGAGGGAAACTTGTCCAGTATCTTCTTGTTTATGGTAGTGTGTGTGTGTTTGTGAGACCGCTTGTTACTTTACCTGAAATGTCCTTGGATCGGTCCTGTTTACTGTGATTGATTTCTCAATTCCAGGAAACACTAGCAAACTGCCTGATCCTGTGCTGGAGACAATTAGGAAGCAAGCAGAGTGCCTCAAGTTCCAGCAGCCTCCACAGTTCACCTATGATGGAGTTGCAGGTTATATGACAAAGACTGAAACAACACAATGCATAGCATATACAATTATGGAGAGTCCTGTCTTGCCCAATAGTCTCAGTACAACCTTTACCCCTTGGGGTGCATCATTACTGGAGAGTTAAGTTGGTTGTTTATCAGGTACATTGCTGTCACAGAAGCATAGTACGGTCTTAGAACACACTTTCCCTGTTTCAAAATGTCTTTCAAAGCAGACATTCTCCGGTTTAGCTGATATTCTTTCTTTTCCCTGCAGAATTGTGTACTCAGAAGACAGAGGACAAGGACAGAATGGACAAGTGAAAAGTTTGATCATTGTTCAATAAACGATACTGGCTGAAATGACTATTATCCTCGAATCTGTGTTGTAGAATTACATGTTTATATATATATTTACATATAAAGAGAAATATTGATGTCAAACTATTTGTTTATGAATGAATAATTTAGCATCATGAACCCAAGTTTTGGTCAATTATTTCAGTTCCAGATTTAACCTAAAGATGAAGGTGACAATAGATCAACTGAGCTGACAACAACATGACTGTGTTAAGGCTACCTACCATACATCAACATGTGCTATATTTGTAAATGGATCATGCCTTGTGGTATTAATCATTTGTATAACCTCACACACAATTTCTCCGGATTTACATAATGTGAACATTTCCTATGTCAGCTCCCTACAACATTCATATTAGTAAACACTAGAGGACTGGACAGGTGTGAAATGTGATACTCCAACAACCATCCCTGGTTTGCAGATTGAGACTGTCATGATTATCCCTTCCCAATATTCAACAGGAAACAATGTAGCAAGTTTACTAATCATTCAAATGATTCATCAAGAATGCAAACATTTATATAATTGACTTATCAAACAGATGATATAGTAAGTTGAGCACCCCTTTGTTACAAACAGTAATATTGATATGATATTGATATTTAGCCTCAGTATTGATTGCTGATAGAATAGAGCATGTAGAGTATTAAATATGTCATGCTTCTCCTCTGTTTTAATGTTTTTCCTCTTTGTAACATGGTCTGACCACCTCTAGCACAAGAAACTATCCTACTTCAGCCTGCTGAGCATTCTAGTCAGAAACAGGGTGTGTTTTAACCACCCTCACCCCCCCCCCCCCCCCCCCCTCCGCTCAGGGGGAGATTTCACAGCCTCAAGTGATTAATGTGCATCTAAGGTAGGCTTGTTGTGTGTGCGCATGTTTGCGAGTGTGTGTGTGTGTGTGTGTGTGTGTGAGTGAGTGAGTGAGTGAAGATGTAGACATCTTTCAGTGAGTGCTAATGAGCGCAATAGAGTGTGTGTGTGTGTCTTTGACGGTATGACTTGTGAATTGTCAATTGTGACCATGATCATTCATTTTCTAGGAAAGACTAGGAGCCCCAGCTGGAAACAAGGAAACAAGCAGAGTGTCTCAAGTTACAACAACATCCACTGTTCACCTGTGATGGAGTTGCAGGTTATTTTACATGTATTTACACACAAGGAGAACACTATATATGTGCTGTGTAATATGACCTATAAGGGACATTCTCTACAGGTAAACACGTTTTCTCACTTCTTCATATCACTTGCACTTCACCTAGAGATGCTTTCTTCCTGCAGTTTTGTGGTGACAAATTGGCAGACCCAGAGGAAAATTAATATTTGTCAGAATAACTTACACACTTCTTTCTTAAATGACATTTAGTCATTTAGCATACAATAGACACAGCTGGCCCAAGGCATAAGCGAACTAAGCGACTGCTTAGGGCCCCCGTGGCCACCAGAGGGCCCCCAAGAGCACATGAAATTACATCTTAATTTAAAAATTATATATATTATGTTAATGGTAATTATACAAATTCGGAGGGGCCCCCAAATAAATTATGCTTAAGGCCCCCATAAATGAATTGACTGAATGGTTTTATTTGCAGTTCTTTGAATTATAACGATTTCACGTAATTTTATTCCTATTTTTGAAAACGTGTTTCTCTTGCAATTTGTTTTGCATAAATTATCGCAGTTTCACGTTTGACCGAAAGACGGAGTTGGCAACACACGAACTTGCACCTGTCAGACACTCGCATCATTTTTCACTCACGAGGAACACTGCATTCATATGTAGACTGCCATTTAAAGAAACTAGGAAGTTATTTTACGCCCTTCGTATTGTGTTAGTAATCACGTCTGACAACATGTCGTAACCGTAAGAAGCTGATAGTCCACCTATGGTATGACACACCGAAGCTAGACCGTGCTCTCTTGGGAACAGAGTCAGTGGGTAGCTTTCTACAGATAACGCGTGTTTTAGAATGAGATGAAGCTCACGTTTTTCAAATGTATATGTCTTCTAGCTTTAGGAAGTTTTCTGTCCCTCACCTGGTTTACAGCGGTTCGTGATGAACAGGGTAAGGAACTTTTGCCGCACATACGCAAACTCTTGCCTGCATTAAGCATATGTTGGAGGTAGGTGAGCAGCTTGGGGCACTCGACCCACGGGGTTGTCCAGAGGGACGGAGATAAAAAAAAACAGGCTAAATCCGGGAGTTTTTCACTTATATCTATAGTCTATAGATTAATAATGTATGCTCATTTACATCATTCGGTCGAGGAAATCCTGTAATTTAGCCTACTGTATTATGGTTCTGTGTATGACCTGTTCAATCAACAGGTCAAACCTGTTCAAATATCTGTGGTTGTCAAATGTTGTTACAGTTGGCCTTCGTTTAGTTTGTCAGAAATGACATACCGACGTGTAAATAAGATAAATAACATATGGCCATTTAGTTTGTTTAATAAAAGAGCAAGCTATAGACCTGTTTTATAGGAAAGGTAACCTTAAATGACTTCTTTTGTGATCTGGCGCTATATATATAAAACCATTTTTTAAATTAAAATATTCCAGGGGGGGCCGTTGGGGAGGCGGGGCGCCCCCCTAACATAATTAGCACATTAACTACTTTCAACAGTGACACCATTAGTTGCAACGGTCCACTAGATGATATAAATCTATACATTTATCATATAGGCAACAGGTTGGTATTATGCATATGCCTACTTCAGTTGGAAAAACAGTGTATTCCCTACTATTATTTTTGGTCTGGGAAAGGTACACACAATTAATTCCTCTTCCGCCTGCCTTCTTCAAATGTGTTTCCCAGCAACCCATCTTAGCCTCTTGCTCTGTGGGAGAACATGGCATTAGTGGGGTTGTCATGGAAATATCCGTGGTCAGACTCAAAGGGACAGGCCAGATAATCTTTTTGTGCTTGAAATTCATTTAGTGGTGATTAGTTTGGCGAGTGTGTCATTTACAGTATGTAGGGCCACAGCTGGGGAACCCAAGACTTCATACCTGTCATCAACACACATTCTTAAAATGTTTCAAATTAACCAATACCAGGCTGATATGACAGGCTTTAGCTAAGTGCATCTGTCTTGCGTGTGTGTGTGTGTGTGCGTGTGTGTGTGCGTGCGTGTGTGCGTGCGTGTATGTGTATGTGTAGATGCTGTCAACCCTAGTATGCTGGTTCTGTTTGAGCGTCTGCTGGAGGCCGAGTCCAAGGGCCAGTTGTTGTCTGTAGAACTGAGCCGGGTTCTGGGCCATTTCAAGAACCTCAACAAGACTCACAACATCACAGGTAACCACACCTACTTCAGAATGCTTCGTAAGATTAATGTCTGATTAATTAATTCTGCTATGCAACTGGAACAAACAAGGAAATGCCTGACAATGGCCCTTTTCCTGGTTTTCTCTCTCTCACTCTCTCTCTCTCTCTCTCTCAATCTCTCTCTCTCGCTCTCTCAATCTCTCTTTTTCTTTCATTTCCTGTCATCCCTTGGCATATTGCTGGCCTGCCATAAACTGATAGGCTCTTTATGGCATTTTTAGAAAGACTTTGGTCTTGGTGTTTGTGATCTTTTTAATGACGTGTTGTTTTGTGTTCGGTGCCTGGATTTGGTTCCCAGAGAAGGAGAAATGGAGCGCCCTGTCACCCATGCTGCCCAACCCTTACCTCTACCTGCCCCATCTCAGGGACCATCCAGACAGCCTCACCCCCAATGTGCTGCTGGGTCAGGGCCGCACAAGAGGTGAATGGATGGATGAATGAGCGTCATCATTTTGTGTCATTAGCTCAGCAAAATGCATAGACAGACACACCCGTCCCCTGTAATAGGAGTCAAATGAGTGTGGACTTTTAGGAAATATAGATAATTGTACTCATTACTATAGAAATTGCTGGCTTATACTTTGCATTTTAAATTTTCTAAGTGACGAGTAATCCATTGTTGACCATTATCCTTTTTTCCTTTCTTTCTCTCCTTTCTCTCTCCTTTCTCTCTCTCCACTGTGTGTGTGTGTCGGGGGGGGGGGGTGTAGTGTCACTGGTGCTGGGCATCCCTACAGTAAAAAGGGCGAAGCAGACCTACCTCGTTAGTACCCTCAACTCTCTCCTCTACGACCTTACGCCATCTGAAAGGAATGACATGTTGATCGTTGTCTTTGTCGCTGAGGTAACCAGTGAAGCCTGTAGACAACACACCACCCACCCACCTACACACACTGCTATTTAGTTGGGTCCTGTTGATAGTTACTTAGTAAAACACACTAAAATGCAATAGACTGGTGACAGAGAATAATGATGTTTCCCTGCCCGACTTTGTCAAAGTGGGAGGGACAGAGACTAAGGAATTCATGGTAAGACCTGTTTGACCAGCGGAGCAAAATCCAGGATGACAACACTGTTCTTTATACTTTTGTCTGAAAGCATACATGCATTCGTGAACACATGCACAAGAGTTTTGAAAGTGAATGGTAATTATATACAGTAGTTCATTTTTCATACAAGCCTAAATGTCTCTATTTCTGTATCAGGATATACATTTTCAGTTTCAAAAACAGACCAGTACATGAAATAATTCCCTACATTGTGCTCCTACGGTAAAATCAGTTTCTCTGGAGGGAAGTGACAGGATTTGATTCACCCCAATGTCTTGTTCTTGAGGATTAACTTTACAAAATGATTTGCCCAAGACGCATCTCTTCATGATTCCTATTACTCTATATTTATCCCGTATCTTATTTATCCTTCTGGACAGACGGATATAGAGTATGTGAGAAGTGTCGCAGCAACTATAGAGAAGAAGTAAGCACTTTTTAAAACTTGTCTAACTAAATGCTCTTATTGTTCTTCCATTTGTGACTTATTTGGTTTTCACAATGTATGCTTCATGTTTTGCTACCCACAATGTTTGGGGCTATCTCGTTGTTATGATCAGTGACCTATGCACTTTTGTAAAACTCTCTCTTGGAAGTCGCTTTGGATAAAAGCGTCTGCTAACTGCATAA
Organism: Osmerus eperlanus; assembly: GCF_963692335.1. Lineage (NCBI taxonomy): Eukaryota > Metazoa > Chordata > Actinopteri > Osmeriformes > Osmeridae > Osmerus > Osmerus eperlanus. The sequence goes on along the minus strand of NC_085030.1, from coordinate 10,988,464 downwards.
ATGTAAATGTAAAGCTGTGAGCTGTAGTTACATTGTATGTTTCTGGTGTTGTCTGGGTATTGTAGTTTTCCCAAGGATGTGCAGTCAGGACTGTTGGAGGTGGTGTCCCCCTCTCAGTACTTCTACCCCAACTTTAGCAGCCTCAGAGAAACCTTTGGAGACACCAAGGACAGGGTCAAGTGAGGAGCATGCATGCGCACATGCACACACACTTACACTCACACACACACAGCGCAATAGGTGCAAAAAATTCCACACATTTGTCACGTACAATGTGTCAGAAACCTTTCAGCCATTTGTCTTTTGGATGTCCTCAGATGGAGAACAAAGCAGAACTTGGACTACAGCTACCTAATGCTCTATGCCCAGAATAAGGGGACCTATTATGTACAGGTAGGACCTGTCTTCCTCTTGGTGTCTGTCTCTCTGTCTTTATTGTCTGCCTGTTTTTCCTGTCTTTCCCACCTGCTGACCTGTCTATCTGATTTGTCTGTTCTTTACTGTCTCCCTGTATGCTCAGCTGTATGTCCTGACATCACTGCTACATCCTGTGTTGTGTGTTGTCAGTTAGAGGATGACATCGTGGCCAAGCCTAAATACTCTCTGACCATGAAGGATTGTGCCAGTCAGCGGGCCAACCATGACTGGCTCTTTCTAGAGTTCTCTCAGCTGGGCTTCATTGGTGAGAACACGCGCCTCTGTCTAATTCACACACACACACGCTCCCCTCACACACACCTCTCTTTCTGTCACACATACTCTTTATCACAACTCTTTAGCACTCACACACGCCCTGGTCTTTATCATGCATACAAGCAGCACACACCTCTTTTTATTTCTCTCTCACACACACACACTTTCTCTCTTCTGTCTTTAACCATGTAATTTAACCAAGAGATATAAAAACGGTGCAAATAGGTGGTACAGCAGGTAATCCAGGATCCACACGCTACACTACACTCAGACACTGCACTCTCACTGCACACACACACACACATCTTTCTTTCTCTTCATCACACACACACACACACGTTGTGCCTCTCTCTATGACACATATGTCCACCATTGCACGTTTACCTCAATTCGTATATATATCTTTTGTGGTACATTAAAATGTGTGTGATCCCCCAGGTAAAATGTTTCGGACCAGCGAGCTACCAATGATAGCAGAGTTCTTTCTGATGTTCCACAAAGACAAGCCCATTGACTGGCTGTTAGACCACATACTGTGGGTGAAGGCATGTAACCCTGAGAAGGATGCGGTGAGATAACATTGGTGTAAATAAACAACACATTAGCACACACAATAAAATAAAATAAAAGCCAACAAGATTGTGCTATGACGTACAGTATATATTGTGTCAAGCTAACATTCAATCCCATTAAAATCATGGTGTCCTTATAGCTTCCTAATTTTCACATCTAATTCCCATCCAATTTTGAAAGGGGATGGATAGACAAAACAATGAATGGATAGACGAAACAATGAATGGATGGATATTCAATGAATGGATGGATATTCAATGAATGGATGGACGAAACAATGAATGGATAGACGAAACAATGAATGGATGGATATTCAATGAATGGATGGACGAAACAATGAATGGATAGACGAAACAATGAATGGATGGATATTCAATGAATGGATGGATATTCAATGAATGGATGGACGAAACAATGAATGGATGGTTGGAAGGAAACCATAAAGTGTTTGCCTCCTGCTTTGACACCTGCTGTGTCTTGTTGTGCTGTGCAGAAGGACTGTAACCAGCAGAAGGCTGCGCTCAAGCATAGATTTTCGCCCTCTCTCTTCCAACATGTTGGCCTGCACTCCTCTCTGCCCGGGAAACTACAACATCTCAAGGTCAGACCTCTCCTCTCTCTCTCTCTCTCTCTCTCTCTCTCTCTCTCTCTCTCTCTCTCTCTCTCTCTCTCTCTCTCTCTCTCTTTCTCTTTTCTCTTTTTTTACTTACTCATTCTGGGGAGAGTGTGTTACAACTCAAATATTTGTCAGCTGTGGATCCGGTTCTTACCATGATAGTTATGTACGCACCTTTTTTTGTCTGCGTTGTGAGAATGTGAGTGGGCTCCCTCCCTTCTCCCCAGGATAAGGACTTTGGGAAGCAACCCCAGTATGTGGGCCACAGCAACCCTACAGCAGAGCTGAGCAGCAGTCTGAAGCACTACCAGCAGCACAGTCTGGAGAGGGCCTACAGGGGGGAGGACTTCTTCTGGGGGCTCTCTCCCACCACCGGGGACTACATCCTCATCCACTTTACCCAGCCCCTCAAAGTCACAGGGTCAGTGGAAGGGCCACACACATATACACATTATAATTGTGTGTGTGTGTGTGTGTACACAAAAACAGAAAGACAGAGTACATGCACTCACACTCTTGTCTTGTATCTAGATTTTGGGGGGAATATTTTGCAGTAGCTCATTCAGTATATGAGCTGGTTTCTAGCTCCTGTGTGTGAGTGTTTATACGTGTGTGTAGGAAAGTGTGTTGACGTGTTAACAAATTGGCTGGCATTAGCCTACATAGATTAGATAGAAAGGAGAGGTTGCTACTCAATAAACTTACATCAACTTTTCCATCATGCTTTTGGTGGCAGTGTATTCACCAGACATCTAACCTTCAATAGAGCAACCTGGGCTAGTGCAGCTAAGTAGAACAGAAATATTGGCCATATACACAAAGAGAAATATGCACATAAACTATATGATGAGATAACATCATAAAATATACCAATATAAATATTATTGCCCTATTGCCCTATAAAGTAATTGGCTGATAGTTCTTCTATTCACAAAGAAAGTGATTGGCTGACCGGTGTTCTGTTCCCACGCTTACAGGTACCGATTCCGCAGTGGAAACCTGGAGACCAATGGGGATAGGTTCTACAACACCACTGTGGAAGCCCTCCCTAGTGACGTGAGTAACAGAGGTCACACTGTCAACATGTCAGCCACTTGGTTGATGGATTACTGTGTGTGTTTGGCTATGTGTAATTTGTGTGACTGTGTGAGACTTTATGAAACTATATGTAGGTATGATTGTATCTGTGTGTGTGTGTGTGTGTGTGTGTGTGTGTGTGTGTGTGTGTGTGTGTGTGTGTGTGTGTGTGTGTGTGTGTGTGTGTGCGTGTGTGCGTGCGTGCGTGCGTGCGCGTGTGCGTGTTGGTGTCAGTAGTGTTACATGGCTATCTCTAGGTGGCTGAATCACCCTCTCAGGTTTCAAATACCTTGGGGAATAGGTAACACAGTGACAGGAAACACCATCTTAGACAAGTGATCTTCTATCTTCTATAATGGTGCGTGGTAGAATACCTGGAGGTGTAGCCATTTTGTGGCGCAAGAAATATGATCCAATGATCAGTATTATCAGTTTAGAGGTTGACTGGTGTATTGCAATTAAAGTTGTGCATGATATGAATGTTTTTATCATTTTAAATGTTTATACCCCATATGACTGCTACAAATATGAAGATGAATATAGTTTGGACAACTATAGACCCATCGCCTTAGCCAGCATTCTTTCAAAGGTGTTAGAAAAAATGCTACTAGATAGACTGAGTGAATTCATTAACACCACTGAGAATCAATTTGGTTTCAAGTCTAAGCACAGTACAGATCTATGTATCTATGCCTTGAAAGAAGCTGTTGAATCCTCTAGAAGGCAGGGCTCTAAAATGCTTCTAGGGTTTATTGATGCTTCCAAGGCATTTGACAGAGTAAATCACCATAAGCCTTTTACTAAACTCATGCTTAGGGGTGTGCCTGGATACATCATACAAATCCTGGCTTACTGTTATACCAACCCTTCAGTGTAGGCAATGGGGTACGGCAGGGGGGCTTCTGTCTCCAGCCCTGTTCAACCTATACATGGACAACCTGTCGAAGCAGTTGGGGAAGTGTAAGACAGGTTGTCTGATGTTGTTTGCCTTTGTTAAACCATCTGATGTATGCAGACGATTTGGCTATTATGTCCCCCAGCACTGTTGGGTTCCAGCAGCTGTTGGATATATGCTCAGAGTATGGGGTTGAGTTTGACGTACAGAACAATGCAAAAAAGTGTGTTGTATTGATATGTAGGACCAAGGAAGATCAGAAGCTACACTTTCCAATGTTTGACCTGTCAGGGCAATCCCTCTGTGTGTCTAACTGCACGAAATATCTTGGGCACATCATCACTGAGAAGATGGAAGATGATGCTGACATGTACAGGCAGAGACGAATGTTGTATGTCCAAGCAAACATGTTTGTCAGGAAATTCCACTACTGTTCTGATGATGTGAAAGTGAGCTTGTTTCGTGCTTACTGCACCCCCATGTATGCAGCCCCGTTATGGGGCAGCTACAAAAAGGAAACCCTGCGCAAACTTCAGGTAGCATACAATGACTGTCTGAGGATACTGCTGAAAAGTCCCAGGTGTAGCTCGGTCAGATGTCAATCATATCTGTGGAAACATTGGTATGGGTGCCTTGTAAGACTCTCATGAATAAGAGTATGTTTGTATGTGTTTATGTATCTGTTTTCTTCATGGTGTATGTCTTGCTATTGGGTCTAGAGCCTGTAATAAAGTTTATATATATCTTGCAAGCGGTGTGTGTGTGTGTGTGTGTGTGTGTGTGCGTGTGTGCGTGCGTGCGTGTGAAGTGACACTGTCATGCTCAAGGGGAAATGTGGTCATGCTGAGAGTAAACTTAAAGCACACTTCACCCAGATAAGGTTTGCATTGGTTGTGAGAATTGGCTACATACCGAATGCTAATACAAAGGCCTAGGTTGAGAATTTGAATGTGTTTGAGTTGTAGTAAAGCACTATCCTTTTTCTGTGACTTTCACCAAAATGTAGATCATCACAATCACAGTTAATGACAAAGCAGTGTTCAAATGACAGAATATTTTCATAATTTACAATGGAAAATAATACTAAGTGAATAAATGTTCTTATATCATGTTTTTATCTTCCGCAGGGTTTAAAGAGAGACATGAAAATAGAAGGCCTGTCTCCTGGATACCAAATATTGGAGGACGGCTTCATAGTGATTGGTACCTAACTGTGATACCGCTTCTGTTACTTTTCGGTCTCAGCTTGCTTTTCTGCCCTGACATACACACCTGACCTGAGGCACACACAGATAACAAGATTTTAGACTGATACCAGTCATGTGCTGAGTACAACTACAGTGTGTGGGTTAGAAAATGTGAGGTAGAAATGAAACCAGTTTCTGAGCTTGAGGCAACAGTAGCTTGTATGTCTTCTCTACACATTATTTCATTGTGTGTGTGTGTGTGTCAGGTTCCTTTACAGATGGGGTGGCAGAAGGAGATATTAACACGGCCATTCAGTCACTCTCTGCAATACGCCTCATGGTGCACTCTGACTCTGATGTTTGGGTCCTGTTGAGTGAGGTATGGTGTGTGTGTTTGTGTAGGTGTGTGTCAGTGGCAATTTCTTTAAGACTGCAAGGGAAGCTCGGCTTCCCCTAAAATGTCAAAAAATGAATGGTCAAATATTTACTATTGTGTTAACATTTTAAATGCGTTAGAACACGCTCATCTCGAAGGCAAGTTAGTTCAGAATTAGCTACATATAGCAGGTCGACTGACTCGATTTCCTTCTCACACTTTCCCGTAGCGTCACAGTGCATTTCCCTGTTGAAACCTGGCGTCCATGGGCTTCAATGGGGCTGCTTTGAACAGTTTTTTTCAGTGCTTCGAAATTATACGGTCATTGGATAAATGCTGCGATTATGTCCCGCCCATGGACGCTCGGCATCTCTGGGGGTGAACTAGCCAGTGGCTAGTGTTGTAGGGGTGAACTAGCCAGTGAACTAGCCAAATACATGCAAATGTTTTATGAAAAACAAGCCAAAAATGAGCTTCTCCTCTTTGGAGGACTAACAGTGCACTGGGGTGTGGGTAGGTGTGTGCATGCAAATAGTGTGGTAAAGTCTGAGCGAAGGAAGTTCCTGTATCTGATGCCCTGAATAAGGAACTCACAAACATGTTTCACTGTGTGTGTATGTGTCCTTATTTTTTATTTAACCTTTTAACTAGGAAGTCCCATTGAGATGCTAGATCTCTTTTTACAAGGGGGACATGGCCAAAACAACAGCAGCAATAAAATGTACAACATTTATGTAAAGAGGGTCTTGATGGAAAGCACATTGTGTGGTGATACAGCAACATTGGTTTGGTTAACGCTCAGTGCTTATTCCACTCTGTCAGATATTTATTAAAGTTTGATGAGGAGAGAAGAGAGGAGAAACAGGAGCCTTCCACTTGCCGTCACTGTGCTCAACTGGCTGAATACCATCATCTGGTGGACAAAGACATGTATGCAGTTTCCTGTACTCGGATCTTCTTATCCAGAGGACCTTTGGATCAGCCTCCCTAAAGACTCTTAACATGGTAAAGGGATGACTGTTTATTTTACATATGACTATCAGTTGTAATATATAAACACAACATAATGCTGTGTTTGGAGGTCTTGACAGTTGTTAGAGCCTTAAAAAATTGAAGAATGTGTATCCTTGGCCAAAGCGCTGTAGAGCTGTCATATTAATACTTGCACAGGTAATGACTGTGTGATATCCATTTAATACAGTAAAAAAGTCAGATTTAATTCCTTTTTTAATGATACAGGAGATAATGTTAAGATTAATTTAGGAGTATATTCTTTACGTTTCAGTGAAGATGTCCCACCTTGTACCATTACTGAATGTGATGTAAATAAAATATACAATACACTCCTTTACAAAAACTAACCAGTTAAAATCATGATTTCTTATATATTTTACTGAAACATGCCATTCTCATTAATTGTTCCACAACACTTTAATATTCTCTGTCTTTATACTGAAATAGTAACAAAACAAGGTGTAGTTAGTGCTTGACTATTACTGAGCTGAGCCAAGCCATACTAGCCAGCCAAGAGTACAAGACATCTGCCACAGAAGCTTGAACTGTTCTGAGAAGTTCAGGGCCTTACTGTGTCTGGTTGACACAGTAGGTGTGTCAACCAGACACACCTGCTGTTGAGCACAAGGGCTGCATCCCATTTGTAAAGTTACTCCCTTTCCCCTAAGAAAAGGGAGAGAGTGGAAGAAACCACTTTATGGAATGTATCCCAGCCTTGTGCTCCACTTCTCAATAAATGAGCAGTTTGCATCAATTCAGAAACTGCACTCTTTACAATTGTTGTTGAATTGGAACAGAATGTACACTGGATTTGTTTCTAGATGAGGTGATGACTAAAACTAGTAAGGTATGGGAACACAGACCAACAGCTCAGGGAATGTGCATGTCAACTGAATAACTAGGCTTTCAATATCCCTCCCAACCAGTTACATTTATCTGGAAACAATTAACAGAAGTCAGGTATCCATTTGCTAACCAAATGGGGATGTTAGAATTTTACCATGAGTAAGCAGTTGACATGCTTCTATTTGACTATTAATACATAATGTCCTCACAAAGTCGAATGAAGAACATCAAAATGCAAAAGCTGTTGCTCATTTGTCCTTCCGGGCACCTTTAGTGACTCTGTGAAAACGTAAACAAATACAAATTGGAAACCATTAGACAGGGAGGACTAGAAATATGAGAGTGAGGGTAGGGGAGCGTTACCATGGAGACCAGGTCATAAAAAGGCAAACACTTTTTTATTAAAACAATTTTCTTTTGAAATCAGCAACATATTTGAATTTCACAAGTGTATGCTGCACAAACACTTCAGGTTTAAGGTGCCACAGCCTTACAGGTGCAATGAATCTTCTCCACCATTGGTCTAAGTTTTTGTATCAACTGCACAATTTAAGGCGGATACATTAGGTGCGGGACTCCGTTTGAAACAATTTTGAGTTTGGATTAAGATTGACACATGGGATGGTTAACTCAAATGAAAAACATGTTTGGCAGTGGAGCAAGGTCATAGTCATTGCAGTCTACATCTAAAAGCATTGTCTAAAAACAGCTCATTTAGAATGTATTCAGACTGTTCCCTTATGAGAATATTTTCACTTAGTGACTTCATGAGTAATATAAACATGTAACAGACAACATGAAACAATGGCAACCATATCAAGTATATACCGTAACATAAATACAAAGGGTAATCCATGAGTAATCGAACGTAAACATTTGACATTGCAGCTTTACCGTAAAATCGAAAATGTAAACCAAAGCATGATGTGAGGTGTGTCAGGAGGGCTAAAGGCATTCGATTTGCCGGTTGTAGTTCATAGAAGGGGTTGGAAGGTGGGTGTTAGGGCGGTGGTCTGGGGTGAAGTGGGTGGAGAAGCTGTGGGTTGAGGAGCGAGGGAAGCAGGAGGGGTGGCCGTCGGGGGCTTCCAGGCTTCCTTACTTTCGTTTGCTCTTGGTGTCCGTGGTCTGAAACACGCTGGAAGCCGACATCAGGTTCTCGATGTACTGACCCAGAACCTGGTTCTCCGACTTCAGCTTCAGATTCTCCTCCTTTACTGCATCCACCCTCGCTGACAGATCTAGATTTGCAGTTAAGTTGCAATATTAGTCTTTACAGTTACTTACATACTTATAATACAAACTCATCCCAGTTGGGTCTGATAAACAAGGAGCCTGTGTGTGTGTGTGTGTGTGTGACCACTTTGCTCACCTTCAAGAGTGTGTTGCAGCTCCAACACCTGGTTTATGAGCCTCGTCTTCTCCTCCAGCTCTGCCTGATTCTCCATGTCACCTGTGCGTTCGCACGCACACACACACACACACACACACACACACACACACACACACACACACACACACACACACTCGAGTCTCTGAAAGCACAGGCAAAGCCACTCGGTTCGTGAGCAGGGATGTTATGCTGCTGAGTTTCCTTACCATCCCCCTCGGAGCTCATGGTGAAGTACTCGTCTTCCTTTTTGGAATGCAGGGCTGCGACTCACGTGGACACTGTGGTAAACGAAAAAGACTAAGAAAAGTTCCCAACTAGATAGCTCAGCTAGCACTAGCAATACATTACTAAAATACGTTTCTACTCCTTTTAACCTCGCCAAATTCAACAATAGTTGGAATTTTCAATGAGGTAAACAGTGGCGTTAGCAAAATAGAAAGATGATCAGCTGATGGGGCGAATTAAATCCTGACAACACACAGGCCTGCTGCTAGCAATGCTAGCCAACGTTAGCTTGTGTCCCCAAGCTTTGTACAGCCTTAAGATACGTAAAGTAATGTAAACGGGTACTTTCTATTCATTTGAATAGAAAGTTACGAACATACCCTTTAATGTAAAAAATAAACGAACTAAACCTTGGCTGGATAGCAAAATTCGAGTGTGAAAAACAGGCGATTAACAGCAGATGTCAAGGTGTCCAGCGCTTCATCATTCGTGTTTACTCGTCACATGGCCGCTAGAGGGTGATGCAAGCTTGTTATATTTACTGTTTAGAAATAAATGGCACAATTTATTGCACAGGTTAAATACAATAACAACGTTTTAACCTTCCCTGTTAAGGGATTATCCTTGGAGTTCTTCATTGTCTTTCTTGGGGATTTAAGTACGTTTGTTTAGGTGCAGTTATGGGCGTATAGCCAATGAGAAGCCCTGTGACATTGCTTGTAAAGGGCTAGTGCTATCAATAACTAAGAATCAAATTAGATATTGATGGTCTCCGAAGACTACCTCACTGTGATTCTAGGAAAAGCATTATGAGTATTTATATACTGGTAGGGCTTGAATGCCAGTATTCTTGTTTGCAGAACCCCCGAGAGATCAACTCACACAACACATTCAATCACAAGGATGTCTATTTTTTATTAGACTAGTCTACATTAGGCACTGTTAAGTATTTTGTTTGCTAGCGGAGTAGGTTAGCAGTGGTTCGTCTGGAAGTACTCGAGGAGGGCAGTGGACCGAGTTCAACATTTCACCCTACCACGCTAGACAGTCAGTTTACGGCGGCAAGGCTATGGATAGCGATGACGAAAATGGAGAAGAAGTCGTTGAGGGTAAGAATGCATACGAACTAACAATGTTATTGTAAAGATATTTAACAACACATGCACTCATCTATTCAGCTGACAACTTTCCAGTATTTGTGGGCTTATTTTAAGCGTAGTTTACGTAGGCCCATAGTCTATAGCATTGGCAGTGGCGCCAGGGACTTTATTTCTGGGGGAAACCCACAGTCATGACACATGACTTCTCCTGCAGAGAAGACACTTAGTTAGACCTGGTGGTGTATTCTTTCGATTAAACATTTTCTAGGTTTGATAGAAAACCTACATTGAATGACGGTCGTCTTCCGTGCTTCAGTGAGGTGCTCATTGATGACCACATGTGCACATAAGCTTGCCAAATTGGAATAATATAAATATGATGTTTTATTAACGAACGTGTTAGACAAGTGTTAGAGTTTATTTAGTCTATTTGTCATGTTTTTCATATCACTTCGCGGTAACATTTTCTGCTGCACAATGATTATTTAATAACGTCCAGTTCATGTAGAGATGAAAAGAGAAAGTAGCAGGCTAACAGCTAGCTAGGCTACCTATTTTGACTGACACAGCACAAGATGGCCAGCTATGCCAGATTGTTGTTAAACCGTAGGAATTTTCGGAAATGTACTGCAATGAACGCGTGAACACTACGTTTCAGAAGACCTTCACTTCCAATCCCCTCTTCAGCTTTGAATGTTCTCGCCACACCTGAGCTCGCATACAATGACACACTTCTTAACGTGAATATTAAGCAATCTTAGTTTTTGTGCCCTGTCTGAAGTGCCTTATTTGGCTGCACTAATGTATGCAGAGTTATACTTCTGTTCTGGGAATACAGTATGCACTATGCAGCTCACATGACTCATGAGGCTGCCATAGAAATGTAAAAAGTTGATGATGTATCAGACTGTAAGAAAAAGGGTGTGTAAGACCAGACTCAGTAGCCTGGCACTAATGCCGAAAAAATGTCTGGTTGTAAGGAGGGGTACGAATCCAGTAGCTCGCAAACATCCACCTCCCATAAACACAGCTTTAACCTGCTACAACCCTGAAAAGTTAGCTCTTCGATGGCAGGGGTAGAGTGAGTTTAACCAATTCAGCTCGTACGTGTACATGCAGGTCCTCTGGACGAGGATGACCAGCCTCATGGGTTCTGCAAGGTGACCTACTCGTCCAGTGACCGCTTTGAAGGCCACTTCGTACATGGAGAGAAAAACGGGAAGGGAAAGTTCTTTTTTTTTGATGGGAGGTACGACAAAGTGACTTAATTGTGCCTATACAACATCTCTCACACACACACATGTGCATATACAACATCTCACACACACACATACACACACACATGTGCCTATACAACATCTCACACACACACATACACACACACATGTGCATATACAACATCTCACACACACACATACACACACACATGTGCCTATACAACATCTCACACACACACACGTGCCTATACGACATCTCACACACACACACATTCTCTCTTTCTTTTGGACTTTTCTCTCCTGATGACCCTCATCCCCCCCCCCCCCCCCCTATCTCCTCTCAGCACGCTGGAGGGCTACTACGTGGACGACGCCCTGCAGGGCCAGGGGGTGTACACCTATGAGGATGGTGGTGTCCTTCACGGGACCTACACTGACGGGGAGCTGAACGGGATGGCCCAGGAGTACGACTCAGAGGGTCGTCTGACCTTCAAGGGCCAGTACAAGGACAACAGCCGCTATGGAGAGTGCTGGATTTACTACCCTGTGGGTCCCCAGTAAGGTGTTACATGGTAGATATGTAATAGTTGGTATGGTTGGTGACCTTGTATGACTTGTGAGTTGAAGTCTCAGAGCCTGTTGGACATCAGGAAAGTGTGACCATGCTTTTGTGTGTGCGTGTGTTTAGGATCAAGGCTGCCTATTTGGGAAGGTTAACGAAGATGGAGAGATGACAGGTAAATCGGTAGCGTATGTGTACCCTGACGGGTGCACAGCTCTTTATGGCACCTTTGTGGAGGGGGAGCTGATTGAGGCTCGACTTGCCACCCTGGTCTCTATGGAGACGGGTAGACCGCACTTTGATGTTGTACCTGACAGTGAGTAATCATTTCCTCCTTAACGTAGTTAAAATATGTTGCCGATGGATTCTTATGCATCTTTATTTTTGGTTGAGCAATGACCAACTATGTCCTCTCCTAGGCCCTGTGTACTCCTATGACAAGTCCACCTCGACCTGTATCGCCACCCATACTTTTCTGCCAGACCCCTACGAGAGCAAAAGGTTTGCCCTGTTGCCTGTTTCCTAACCCTGCCAAGTTAACCCTGACTGATTAAATGTGCTCCTAGCCAAGTTCATGAAACATTTGTGGTTGTAAATTAGCTTAATCTAGACCGCAGAACTAGACCCATAAGCAAAGGACTGTTCAAGTCAATAACATATAACAATCTCTTCATTAACATAGACCCTACAAAGCAGAACCAAGATTACTTTAAATAGTGATTATCTAATTGGAAGGATGATGAGGGAAGCTTTAGATTTCTACTTTTTAACTACTTCTATAAACTGTCTATGGCAGAGGATCTGATGCAGCATGTTAACTAATTTCCTCTCGGGTTCAGAGTGTATGTGGCTGACTCCCTGGTGTTGGGGGCAGGAGATGGGCTGTTTGCCAAGGTGGACGCTGAGCCAAATACTGTCATGGCCTTCTATAATGGAGTGCGCATCACACATTCTGAGGTAGAGGTCTTTGTCTGTCTGTTTATGTTTTAGGAAGTGGACAAGTTTGAGGAAGGCACATGGAAAATCCCTTGTGTATTTTGTGTGAATGCTAAATATATGTTGTAGCTCCAGGTGTTTTAACCACCTCTTCAGCTTTCTGTCTTAGCCAGCAGGGCACATTTCTGGTGTGTCTCTTTGCTCCAATTAACAAACCTCAATTTATTAGTTTAGAACAATTAGAACAATACAAGGTCTGAGCAAGGTGTTTCACTGTTATTGTTGTTTGTGGCGTTGCCCACGTCTCACCGTCTAGGTGGACAGCCGGGATTGGGCACTGAACGGGAACACCATCTCATTGGACGAAGACACTGTGATTGATGTCCCCCAGCCATTTGACAAGATGGAGATGTACTGTGCCTCACTGGGACACAAGGGCAACCACTCTTTTACCCCTAACTGCAAATATGACCCGTACGTACAGACACTGACTACCAAATACAAAATGCCTACTCTTTTTCTTGATGACTAACTATATGTACAGGGAAGCAAGCTTTTGTGTTCTTACAATGTGTTTGTTGATTGGTTTCTCTAGATACGTCCATCCTCGTTTTGGGCTTATAAAATGCATCCGCACGTTGCGGGCAGTGCAACGAGATGAAGAGCTCATGGTGGCCTACGGTTACGACTTTGAGCCATCGGGAGAGAGTGGACTGGAGGCCCCTGATTGGTACCAACGAGAGCTACTGGCCTTTCAGCAGAGACGGGCAGCTGAGAGGGAATAGAACACACCCTGCTACCCTACCTACCCTTCGCCCCCAATACCCCTCACTGTTCATCACTGAAATACCACCTACCTTCCCTCACCTGCCCTTTTATGGACAGGCAGGCAGACTTTAAATAGTTAAGCCTGGACTAACATTGTACTTTGAACTGAATCACAAAGCATCCCATAATTGGTCAAAAACATTCTTAACTTCATGTACCTGCACAACCTGTACCTTAACAAGAAGGTTGTCACTATGTATATTCCAACCTTCAATAGTAAACATGTTCCTTTTCAGTGAAATTCAGTGAACTCGTCTTTTCCACTCGAATGAAACACTGCAATATGTGGATGACTTGGAGATCCACAAACTCCATGCCACAGCAGCCCACAGACATGATGGAAATCTGAGACAGGCACTGCACCTAAGGATTTTTTTTTTAGGAGTAATTGTAGTACAAGGAACTGCTGGCTGCCCTAAAGGGTCTGTCTCTTACTGGTCTTGGTCTATGTTTCGTACAAACCATTGGAAATAAGATGACAAGTGTTTTGTAGGTGTCTTGGATTTTACATATTTTGATATCAGCTGTAGCTAAAAGGAGAAAGACTACCATACTACTGTATACTTATATCCTTTACTGCGACTGTGTAGAGTGTGTGTGTTTGTGTCTGAGAACTTGATGACTGACGTTGCAAAAGGATGTTGTCGATTCCCACCCTAGTAAAACTATTAAAATGTGTTCTGTTGTGCCACTTGAACTCAGTTGCCACAGCAATTTGTCTTTACTTAAAAAGTTCGCCTTAATAAAGATTAGCGTCAAAAATCTTTAAAGTAGCCTAATAAACTCAAGTAGCAAATTTCATATTTATAGGGCATATGACAAAATTATTTCGGAGAGTCTACTGGGCATCAGTGAACGGGACTGCACCCGTCTACATCAAGTCTCTCCTGCAGCCCTACACCCCCACCCGTCACCTACGGTCTTCTTCAGACAACCGCCTGGTGGTCCCACCGCTCAAGACCGCCCGGTCCCAACACAAGCTCTTCTCCTGTCTGGCCCCCCAGTGGTGGAATCAACTCCCCACTTCCATCAGAGACACTGACTGTCTCTCCACCTTCAAGAAAAGGCTCAAGACGCACTTGTTCCGGGAGTACAACGGTACTTAGGAATGGTTCGCTTGACCCGATGTTAGTTTCCTCAAGGATCACAATGACTTGCTTAGAGACTTGTTGCTCTTGTGGTTAGTGGTAACTGACTTAAATTTTTGTACTCGCTGTGATATATTGTTTTATTATTGTTACTTGCTTTTTTTTTCCACAGGTACACTTGCACTTATAGCAGCTCATGTTGTTTAATTGTAACTTGTTTACATGCTCTTATGGTTCTTCCCTTTGGCACTTATTTTGGTCGTTCACAATGTGTGCTTCATGTTTTGGCTACTCGCAATGTTTTGTGGCTATCTCGTTGTTATGATCAGTGACCTATGCACTTTGTAAAGCTCTCTCTTGGAAGTCGCTTTGGATAAAAGCGTCTGCTAAATGAATAAATGTAAATGTAAATGGTGGCCATATAAGGGTTAAACTTCTGCATGGCTGTCGAGCTGCACCTGCGCGTGTAGGTTAATGGGTAACGCTGCCTTGAGTTCACCTGTTGAATAAACTGAAAACTGCCCGGAAGGAAGAAAGCGACTACTGAGAGTGGGCAAAAGTAGGTTAATTAGTCCTACTTTTCGGTGAGTATGAGATAATACAAATTGAAATATTGCCTAAAATAGCAGCTAAACGTTTGTGATAGTCTTTCAGAGTTTAATCCCAGATGTTCATGTGTGAAGTAGGGTGCCCACTAAATTGTAGGCTACAAAAGGCGGCGTATCAAAAGATGTGATGGGTGTACCGAAACATGTAACGTTGTTTAACATAAATGTAGGCTACACTAGTATTTTAACATTGACTCTTTTCGTCGTTTCTATGTGTTTTGTGTAGATCAAATGGACCGCTACAGGTACTTTATCTTCAACCAGCGTAGCGTCGTGGTTCTAGGTATCCTTCAGGTGGCATGTGGGGCTTTGTGTATGGTGTGCGGGGTCATGGACGCAGTTTTCCGCAAAGACACACCACTAAGCATGACCAGAGCTCCAGTATGGGCGGGATTGGTGTGTAAAACTTTGGATAATATAGTTGGATTACTTTATTGTATGAAAAATCTCCCAATGTTCGCCTATAGATATGTTTTATGATGCATCACTGTTTCTGTCTCCCTTGCCTTTAGATCATGGCATCTCCCGGTGTACTAGCTCTATTTGCCTCTCAAAGGAAGAATCCAATACTGGTAAGAGAGAGCCTGTGTGTTAATGTAGGCTTACTTAACTGTTTAAAATGGCACTCTTCCTATCTAAAGTATGCTACTTCCAATGATCCCTAAGGTGAACGTGATGATCATCTGCTCAGTGTTCTCCTGTGTTGCCGTGGTGATTGTAATATCATATGCCAGTTTGACACTGACTTATGGCGAGGATGATGAAGAAGTGTTTCACCACCACTACATACCTGAAGTGGTAAATCCCTGCCACTCTCCCCCCACCTAAAACAAACACATCCACACTGATAATGACCAGAACGAGCAGTCTAATGACACTCACTTTTTCCCCCAACCACACCCTGTATTGTCGTTGTCTTAGTGTGAGTCCCAAGTATGCAACATAAGGACGGTAATGATATCAACAGATATTCCTGTCTCCCTTCAGAAGGTTGTGCTGAGTCGGATGGTGAGGGGATCCAATGCCACCATGTTGCTAGCCTGTGTTGTCAGCCTCTTCCTCTCATCACTCATCTCCTACGTGGGCTGCCGCAGTCTGCCTCTCTGTGGCTGCTACGATGGAATCACAGGCCTGGTGAGGAGAGAACCACAGCACTCCCTGTCTAAAAGAAACCTGTAAACCTTCCCTCCTCTCAACCATGTGCCACCGTGTTTAATAGGAGACCCTGGTCCCTCAGAGTGACCCCTACCCTCAGACGGAGCTTGTGTGCACCTGGCAAGGTAAGCCGCCCAACTGTGTTGGGTGCTGTTAGGCAACAGGCGGGTCAAGATTTGACGGTGAGACTGCATATTACCACTATTATTCTAGACAGGGAAGACCCTGTTGGTGTACTATGCTGTTTGTTGTGTATAGATAGGTGTTTAGCCTGTGTTTTGAGACTGGAATACATGTCCAAAACAGTTTTCCCTTTCTTACCAGCAGGAGGCGATGACCGTATCTTTAACTCGCCAGCATCCTTCAGTGACAGGGACCCAGAGGAAGCAGAGGTTCCATCCAAACACCCAGCATACAGCAGGCTCACCTGAGCTCTGGCCACTGTGTGACCTTACTTTGTTACGGCCACATTTAACTTTTTCTTTACATCCTTAGTTCTATGATCACTGACATGGATCAGATGCCTTCTGGTTGATGTAGGGAAACCCACAGTGGTGCTATTATAGGCTAATGGAGGACAGGAGTCCAGTGTTAGCACTTGAGGACAGTTCACATGTACCTTACGTATCCACCAGCATTTTATTCTTCTCTGCTGTCTCCCTAGAGCTAAGAGGAAAGACCCTACATTATTTGTGCCAAATTCATTTCAGAACATCTTTCATGCTGTGTTGTCTTGGGTATACCTGGAACTAAGCTTTGGGATTTCCCTTTTTTGTGTGTGTGTGTGGGGGGGGGGGGGGATCTTTGAAACCAGACCAGAGTGTAAATTAATGCAATTTTATACTTAATCCAATACAGCAGAGCTATTGCTCATGCATGTATTATATTTTATACAGTCAGCTGTTTAAACCTGGTAAATTGATCATTGTTGTATTGTAAAGTTCTGTGCTACTGTGTGCCATATTTAATAAAACAAAATATACATATTTACGAATTATTAAAGAGAACAGCACAGACATCTGATAAATGACACTGAAAATGTTTTGGGAGGCTTTATTGCAAGGTTACACATAACATTTGATATAATTCCATAAAACCATTGCAAAGCAGTACGCTCCGATTCACTGTCCCTGTACAGTCAGTGCATGAGTGACCTGATTTAAAAACAGATGTAATATTCAGTGCCAGTGTATTCGTTAACCCGGTCAACCAGACTGAGTATGCTGCTTATCTTGTTTCACTTGATCAATGTAGCTAGTGAAACACACTTGAACGTAGGATATGGGGCTGATTATGTACATGAACATGTACATGAATGTACTAAATGGTTATTACACAGAAAACAGTATTTGTTTGGACCCAGGTTGGACTGGAAAAATGCAAATAAGAACCATAACAAAACTGAATATTAAACCACCAACATAGGACTTCCAATAGATCCCTACAAAATGTCTTGCCATCTTACGTTTCAGGGCTATCTGTGTTTAACAAGCCTTTGGGTCAAATGTATCAATGTTTATAAAAGCTTATCTGACTTTTGTGAGAAGGCTTTTTTTATCAGCTCAATTGTAAAATATTGCTACAGTATCAGGCCAAACTTGTCTTCACACAAGGAAAGAGCATGGTTTATGAGAGGGACCATGTTATTATGGCACAATGTAAATGATGTAAGTTACCTTTTTCAGAAAACAGTAAATCTGGACCATGGTGTAAATGGAGTCCTATGCTGGCCATGAAGATAGTACACTGCTCACTTAGACAAAGACACTAATACAACTGACCACTACCAGGAGGCTGTGTGATCAGACCAGCTAAGACACGGTACAGCAAACTTTAACAGAGCATCATTAGATTTTTATGCAACTCCCCCTTAGTCAACTAGCCAATTCATCTGTCATAGGCAATGACACATTTGGCTTTCAATCAAAATAAGGAGGCAAATCCATTGTCTTTACCTTGCGAAAAGATGATAGACAGTTTACATGGTCAGTTGGCCAAATCCTATCACACTGTGCCAAGCTCTGAATCAGTTGGGTTTTATCAACATTCTTTCCATACCATACACACCTGAAAATCTCTCATCAATGGACAATATCAAAATAAAAACGTGTTATCAATGGGCCACAGAACCTGCTGAGGTCCAAATACAGAAATAAAGCAACAGCGATTAAATAAAAAGACGTAAAAGACCTTAGGGTAACACCACTAAACTGAGTTTGAATACAGCAAGGGTTATGGTGGATGTGTAACTGTAGGCTATAGCTTAGTACTTAGAGTTAAAGTATGTTTCTTTTTGTATATATATTGTGTTACTGTATTAGTGTATTTTAGACATGCTTCAGATTGTTACATAGTGAAGGAAATCGTTAGCTTGTTGAACTTGTTCTAGAGCTAAAGCAGAATAGTCCCTGCCCACACATCTTACTCACTGGCCAAGAAGTCTACTTACAACAAAGCAGTGGGTGACTATTTTGTTTTTCCATAATACCTATGAATGTATTTTATATTTGGAAGTGCCTGAGTGATTTCTACGGTTAGGGCCTGACTAGGATAGAGGTATGTGTGTTATCCCTTCAAATGTTTCACTGGGCTCAGACACAATTGATAAAAGTATATTTTTTATCAATATGGATGATAGACCCTGACAAGTTATAATTCCCTTCAAACAGTGTCTTTTCAGATAGTATGTTTTCAAATATTTCAGATAAGATATGATGATAAAAAAGCGCTTTTTGATTGTTGAGTTGAAAGGCCAGATAACAGGCAGTATGGAAATTGTGCTTTCCTCACAATCACCTCTGATTCTTCAATTTCCTATATCCCTCATTCTCCCTTCCTCACTTCCTGTCCCTTTTCTCTTTTTCTCACTCAGCAGCCGCAGCCCCAGCCACCCTTCTCCTCACTCTCGCCACCCCCCCTCCCTAGGGTCACTGTGTGTCCCCCGACACTGCCGGGCGGCTGGCTCAGAATGAGAGGTTTCTGGGACTTGAGCTTGTGCGCCACTGTCATGAAGATGGCCTCCACATGGTCGCTGCTTCCTCGCTGGTTTATGGATCCGTCCACGCCAGCCGTTGGGTTCTTGGCAGACGTCTCAAACAGGGGCATAGAGTGAGTATCGGCAAACTGCTGCGCCAGGTCCGTGCCCACCTGGATGGAGTCCTGGAGGTCGCATTTGTTTCCCACCAGGATCCTGGGCACTTCCTGTCCCAGAGCGTGCTGCTTGCACTCCTCGATCCAAGCCGGGAGGCTGCGGAAGCTGGCGGCGCTGGTCATGTCGTAGACGAAGACCACCGCGTGGACGTTTCGATAGTAGTGCTGTACCATGGACTTCCTGAAACGTTCCTGTCCTGCTGTATCCCACAGCTGGACCTGCAGAAGAAAGGAAGTAAGATCGACATACACACACTCAGAGGAATCACTTATTTTGTTCAACGGGTATGAGAGCTGCTCATATGTCCTGTAATGTTTTTATGATTCTGCAGAGGGCAGCCAGAGCACAGTGGATCTTATTTTGCAGCCACTGCCCTTTAGATAAAGGACCCTTACAAGATACCCTCATCTTGAAGGTTGGTTGGCCTTATACTGTGCATCGTTGTAAGAACCCATGTAAAATAACTCATGTTTCTTATTCCAATGGTCTGACACTTTTCATTCGCTCACCTTTATTTTTTCGCCGTCAATCTCGATAACTTTCTCCCTGAAGTCCACCCCGATCGTGGCCTCGGTTTTCTCTGGGAATTTGCCTGCACAGAATCGGTAGGTGAGGCATGTCTTGCCCACACCAGAGTCCCCAATCACGATGATCTTGAATATTCGTGTCCGTGGTGGCGGAAGGTTCACGCTGGTCAGAGAATTGGCAAATTCAGTAGAGGTCTCCAGATTTGCCATATTGATAAACAAGCCACTAAACTTGTTAATCGAGACGAGCTGTAGCTAGCTCGACCACGAGCAAATATGTTGTGACTCGCGAACTGAGCTGTCGGAAAAGGACAACCTTGCCCTTGAGACATACAAATTAATATTCATATGTAACCAAGGCCACCAGCAACAAACAGCTACCTGGTTACGTCTTGAATCGTACCAGCTCTGAACTGTTGTTCTCAAAAATAATATTTATGGATACTATGCTGCTAGTGGCTGGTACGTCGCCACGTACAATGTTGAAGGACTCATCTCGCGAGAACCTTCTGGAAAAGGAAAGTCTTTATTGATTGGATCCGTTTCGACCAAATAGGCGTGTTTTGAATAAATCAGCTTTTCACTTCCAAAGAAGTCTTACTCATTAACATTTGTAGGGTTTAAACGTCTATGGGCCCTTTGGCTCTTGTCAAATAAGTGTGCTCTAAACAGAAAGCTCTAAAGCTCTACTGTACAGACGTGTTCGCGTTGAGTGAAATATAATCTGGGAAGGTCCAAAAGTATTGTTACATGGAATAATTTATTCAGGATGTAAACTCATAAGTGCAGCCTTTTGGGACTGCCAAATATGTTTGCCACTGCTTTCTATAGTTTAGCAAGTGACCCAGTACATTGAATAGCACCAGTAAACGTAAAAAAAAAAAACAGTCAGGCAACACATCCCTTTACCTATAGGCTCCCAGTTTGGAGGTTTTCTAACCTCAGCTCCAAACAAATACTCTGCTGCCTGGCCAAACATTGGACATTATTCCACTGTATCAAAGTCCAGCCCAGTCTCTGTGCAGTTGACAACCCGAGTACAACAGGTCTGTGAGCACTTAACCATTGCCATGAATGACAAAACATTTTTACATTAGAAGTAAACTACAATTTAAGGTATGCTTAGAATGCTTGTTCATTGAATTATTTGACTAAAACTTCTCTTATGTCTGCTTTGTGTGTCTGAACCATGTTATTGTGTGGCTCTGAACTCCCAGGCACAAACAGACATGGATCTGGCTCCCTGTCCCCCAGGATTGGATCTTGAGTATAAGACCATCTTCTCCACTGGGTCTCTGGTCTTCTTGCAAGAGCTCATCTCCACTTTTGATGAAGAGGTTGACAGGGTAAGAGACATGACACTAATTCTATATTACGCATGTTTCATAAAATCACACTTTTTAAATGATAATCTGAAAAAGAAATCACATACAATAGCAATTTGAATGAGACTTTTTACTAAATGGAATGCTTTACAACAATCTTGGCAAACAAAGAGATTCAATGATGCACACTTTGCACCGTGATATTCTAGATCCTGAAGCTCCGGATCTCCAGGAAGGCTCACCTGGACCTGTCAGGTGACCTCCCAGAGTTCTCAGAGGTCACAGCCCACGTCAGGAGTGACTCTACCTGGAGGGTCCGACCAGTGCCCCCCCGGTTGCAGAAGAGACATGTGGATGTGGGGGACCTGGCCCCCTGTGACACCCAACGCCTCCTTCAGGCTCTCCGCTCCCCTGCTCAGGGTCTACAGGTACTGGCCAACACAACAGGATGGACTACAATTAGTTGGATTTGTAATTTCTAGTAGTAAGAGTTGTTCATAAATATCTCCTTTGTTCACTATTATTGTCTTGTTTGTGTCGCGCAGATTGATTTCGATGATGGTAACTGCCCCACATACCGGAACCAGATTAAAGGCATATTTAATGTTTACGAGGTGGTGCATAACAAATTTCCAGGTGAGTTATAGCTTTGTCACACACACTCTTGCACACGTACTGTATATGCTCAGACACACACATTCTTCAGTCACCAACACACTCTAAAGGGCAAATAAACATCACTCATGAACATGTGTTTTCTGCTGTCGTCGCCCTCCAACAGACACCCCCCCAATTTCCCAAGCTCCCGTTCTGATGCTTCGCCCTCGTGCATGGAACATGGTGGAACACAACATGATGGTACAGAAACACCTGACTGTTCTGCCAATGTTGCACTGCTTGGTTCACAATCCAGTTTAGGTTTGCTAGAAGTCTGTAATGGACATCCACGTAACTTCACAGGTGAGAGGGAAGGAGGTTCCTGGTCCTCTGTTTGATTTTGGCCTCCTGATGTTCCACTGTGGGAAGCTGCTGTTTGACTGTGGGAGTGGGCCCTTTTTCTACCTCTCCAAAGTAAGGCTGCATTGAAATGTATAGATGGTGGAGGGGTAATAAAAAATTAACCCCACAAGGAAACCCCCTCTTAATTTCATCTACCTTTTTCTCTATTTCTTTCCCTCTCTTTCTTCTGTCTCATCCCCTTCATTAAATAGATGGAGAGTTACCTTGAGGCAAGATTATGGAACAAAATATTTGAATGGACAGAGCACAAGGTTTGTGTGCGGATGTACTGTATGTGTGTATCTACTGTGTATGTTCAATGTATGCATAATGAGTTTGTGTGTGTGTGGGTGTGTACATATGTGCATGTCTGTTCCTCTGTATCTGTGTGTGTTATAGCTGGGCCTACCTGTTGGCAGTATCAAGGCCACGGTTCTGATAGAGAACGTTCTGGCAGCATTTGAGATGGAAGAGATTCTGTACGAGCTGAGAGATCACTCCGCTGGTCTCAACTGTGGCATTTGGGATTATTCCGCCTCTTTTGTCAACAAATTTGGTGAGCCTAAATATGAAGCATTTTCCTCATGGGTCGATTATCCTCTCACCCTTCATATTACAATATATCTATAATGTATCAAATAAGGCCAAATGCAACATTAGTTTACAAATTTCACTTTCTCCAAAAGAGTTAAGTTCTACCTTGAAGATTCATCTTTTTGAGTCTTCCACATCCTTAAATATGACTTGAATCACATTTACATTCTTTGGCAGTGACAAAGCAATGTACAAAAAGTGCATACTTGCAGCAGATAATTATGACAGGTGAATTCCTAGGAAGAGTTTGTGTTATAAAACATGGCACAGTCACACCTGCTGCTCATAGAATCTGCTCCATCACTCTGAAGGTCAGAGGTCATTTGTTACTCTTCCAGGTCACCGGGAGGCCTTTCTGCTCCCCGACCGCAGCAAATATGTCAACATGGAAAAGCGTTTCCTGCATAGCTATATGGACCTGCTCGTCTGCACATGTCACCAGCGAGGAGCGTTAGCCACAGGAGGCATGGCTGCCCTGCTTCTACCTCCAGACAGGGAGAGCGCTACCTACAGGACAGTGCTGGCTACTGTCACCAGGCAAAGTCACTGGTTAAATGAGCATGCATGCAGAAGTGCAACTCTGTTCAATTGTAACTTTGATTCATATTCAGATTCAGTGTCATGCCATCTTTCCAGTATGTTTTTTGTCAAGAGTTTTGTCCATTAGGCAGGCTATGCAGTATTATCTTATGCATGCATTTGTTTCAGGTTTCTTCATATCTGTCTCTACATATTTCAGATTGAAGTTACTGGAGATCGATGCTGGTGTTGACGGCTTCATGGTGTACGACCTAGACCTCATAGAACCAATGCAGAAAGTACGTTCTTCGTTGTGATCATTGAGTGTGAACTACCTTTCAACGTGTTTTGATAACCTCATTCCCTAATCCTCATCACTCTCTCTCTCCCTCTCTGCCACACAGCTCTTCCAGCTCCATACCCAGGGTGATAACCAGCTGTACCAGCTTCGAGAGGACCTAGTGGTCACCCCCGATGACCTACTTTCTATGCCAGCAGTCAGTCGCCAACTCATCTACCAACTGCACCTGTCTACCAACTCATTATACTTTTCTCAAACACAGTGTATACGAATCTAACTGATGTCTTCTTCTTGCTTTGTGAGTGACAGGGTGGAGTAACACTATATGGTCTGAAATATAACATTGCTGTGGGTATCTTGTTTATTGAGGCATGGCTTACAGGTGAGAAAAGTCTTTTGAGTTGTGTTGTTTTCTACCAGCTACAAACTACTTTCCAATATATGGAAGGGAAATGAATGAATTAAATGATGAATACCTAAATCTCAATGTTTCCTTATGTTTGACTCAAAGACCCGTCTCTCTGTGGTTTTAATGCAGGTAAGGGCCACTTCTTCTACAGAGGCCAGGTGGAAGACTCTGCCACTGCAGAGATCTCCAGATCCCAGGTGTGTTAATGACCTTCATACGCACACGATTCCGTTGTAAGGTGTGTGTTCCACATTATGAGTTAAGTTTCAGAGACCGTAAATGGTAATAGTTACTTTCAGTTTTTACTTAGTTGCTTTGTCTTAGACTACTAGAGGTTAGTTGGAGGGTAAAGTTCATGTTAGTCTAAGTTCCACCCTTAGTCCTAGACCTAAGAGGAGAGATACAGTTCCTGTTTCTGTTGCAGGTGTGGCAGTGGATCCGGCACCAGGCCCTCTTGGAGGACAATGGCAGCGTGGTTACCCGGGGGCTGGTGACTGACCTCACTCAGGAAGTCATCGGGGAGCTCCGGGAAGTCACCCACTGCCAGACTGTTGGGTAAGAGAGGGCAGTCTTGAGTCAAGACAAGCCTGTTCTACAATTTCAGTAGGGACATTCAGATTGTTCCAAACTGTACAGGATGTTTTAAGTACAATTAGTTTCATGATAAAGGGACGATCTACAATAACAGCAACATCTAGACTGTTATAAACTCCTGTCAGCTCTTCATCAGCAGCTCTCTGCTTTTTGCTTGTCCCCATCTCTCTTCTCCGGTAGAGATGAACAGAGGCTTCTCAATGCTGCTGCCATGTTCTTGGAAGTCGTGCAGAAGAGAGACTTCCCAGAGTTCCTCACCACCTACCTGAACCTGGACCACACCTTTCTCAGTGCCCAGGCCGGCTCAACAGGGAGTACCCCCAGAGCCAAACTCTGAGTGGAACCACACCCCCATCGTACATGAGCTGTTACATCCCATACGGTTGCTAGAGCAAGTGCTAAGTGTATTTTCGGATACAAGTTAAAACATTTGGTTGAAATCATCTAAACAAGGATTGGGGAATTCTTGTGGGAAGGAATGATTCAATTTACATATACAAAGAACAGAGAATTAGGCCACTTAGATATATTCTGCTGGCTAGGTCGAGGAGGGCCAAAATTGTGAAGGCAGG
This sequence comes from Osmerus eperlanus, assembly GCF_963692335.1. Taxonomy (NCBI): domain Eukaryota; kingdom Metazoa; phylum Chordata; class Actinopteri; order Osmeriformes; family Osmeridae; genus Osmerus; species Osmerus eperlanus. The sequence goes on along the minus strand of NC_085030.1, from coordinate 10,963,087 downwards.
GCACCAATATAATAAAATCCAGACAAACCCCCTCACAAGAGATATTTTATTCAACTCAGTTTAATTCATAACTCCTTGATGTTAGAGAGGAGTGGTCTGTGTGAAGAGTTCAATGTGATTGACAAGTGCCTTGTTTACCTAAATGAAAAGTAAAACAATGAGACTGAGTGGTAACAGAGATGCCGTCACATTTACACCTTATGATGGACAAACAGAAGCAAACCCCTGAAATAAAAGCCAGATAACTGTAGGATGCTGTTGTGATGAGTGATTATCTTTTATAAGTGGTTGTTTTAAATGGGACCCACACATTTTTCACAAAGGGTAAAACTGCAGAAATACAAAGAGAATAGAAGGAAATAAAAATGGATTTGTCAGTCATAAAGCTTTACTTCAGCAGATGGACTTCTGAGCTCTGTGTGTCTTTGCACTGAGGCCGGTTGTGTTCTGGCCCCTTTCCACCTGGAGTTCATGTTTAGACGTCTGCCATTGGACACCCTGGTGGCTGAGTAGAGGACTACATGAGCTCAGACGATTGTAACCGAGTGCAACGCCTCAATGCTTCCCCAGGAACAAGTGCTGCCTCCTCTTGAGTGTTCCACCTTCTTATATTTGGCACATGCCAGCCTCAACACTACATATGAACACAGTCCCCAGCACTACTACAATATCTCCGTTTTCAAACATTTTTATTTCTTTATTTGTTGTTTTAATATATAAATTACCTTTTTAAAAACGTGAGAAGAAGCAGATGCAGAGGAACATGTGGTGGAATCACAGGAAACAGAAACCCTGTTCACAGAAGCTTTCCACCCAACCCGCTTTCTGCTCTCCACGTCCTCCCTCTTCTCTGTACGTTTTTATTTCCTTTTGTTGTTGTTGTTTGTCGTTTTAAAGAATAGTTGTCACCGGGGGTTAAAAAAAAGAAAGTAAAATGGGCTTTATTTTTCCTCTCCTCTTCCACATCTCTCTCTCCTTCCCTTTCTCTCTGTGGCTTTCTGTCCATCCAAATCAGTGCACTGCAGGGGGTGGGGGAGGGGGGGGGAATCACAGACAGCCGAAGCTGGGGGGTGGGGTGGGGAGGGTGTCGTTGGCAGACTAGCGGCTGGAGGCGTGTGTGTGCGAGCGCGCTCTTCCTCCTCCTCCTCGTCCTCACATGTCGTTAGCCATCTCGTCGTGCTCCCCGGCAGACAGGTCCCCGTTGGCGCTGATTGTGGTGCTGTCCTCGTAACCCGGGGGCATGAACGCCAGCGTGTAGGGGTAGAGCTTGTTGCAGGCGGCGCGGTACGACTCGGTGGCCTTCTGCTGGCCCTCCCCCAGACTGCCCTCACGCAGCGCCTGCAGAGCCTCCGTACAGATCTGAGGGGGTGAGGAGCGAGCCGTCAAGACACCTGACCACTGAGACCCGAAACCAAATGAGCCGTTTACTGAAGAGTGCCGGCTTACCTGGATGCTCCTCCCAGTCAAGGACTCGTCCAGCGCCGTAGCCAGCTCGCATGCCATCTTGTCGGACGAGGAGTCCAGGTAGAACATCATCTTAGCAGCTGCAAGAGGAGGAACATGGATATCAACGCCTGTGGCTCTGCATTGTTATGTGGACAAGTCAGAGTGCACTGTTTGGGGCTGTGTGTGTGCGTGTGTGCGAATACCAGCTAAGCGGTGCGGTACAGAGTTGGAGTGTTTGCTCAGGTAGTTCTTGTTGAAGCTCTTGGGGTCGCTCTCTCCAAACAGCCGGGAGATCTCCTGCTTCAGTACCGTCCTCACAGCTTCCGGAAGGTCCTGGCTGTCAGACACTGCACAACGCATTCAGGACAAACAGAGGATTATCAACTAACCAGGACAGTGTTCTGGAACACCACTTCACCTTCTCCAGAAGAACACTAACATACATCCCAACAGATACTCCCTCTACTCCCCCTCTCTCTTCTGCGTCTTGACGATTGACTGAGGTACCAGGCTAGGATTAATCAGAAAGGTTGACAGGATGTTTGTACAGGTCCGCTGAATACATGTGGGGGAGGAATGCGCCCCCCCAATGCAGAGGTACAGACCAGACTTCGCTGTGGCCCAGATACTAGAGACCAGAGACAGCTACAGAGACAAGCAGACTCTGGGTGTTCTCTGGGCATCATTCAGGGAGCTTTGATTAGATGGCTAAGTAGCACTGCCCCCTTTGAGGAACAGCTCCCACAGAATATTCAGTATACAACTTCTGGTGTCACCTAGGGTGCATGTGAGGTTTAGAACACTTGGGCGTACCTCCTTTGAAGAAGCGTACTAGACACTGGTGGAGCCAGGGGTTGGAGGGCTCCATGGAGAACGCCCGCTTCACCGACTGGAGCATTAACAGGTACTTCTCTATTGGTGGGGGGGGGGGGGGGGGGGGGCGGGTCATAAAGATAGGGAAAGAGGTTAGGAGAGGTCATCGGAGTCCAGACCAACCGGTTCTGAAACATTCGTTTCCATTCTGGTGGGCATGCGTGGTACCTTTTCTGAAGTAGATCTCGAACGCCAGTAGGTGAGTCTCGATCTTGTTCTTCACCAGGTTCTTCAGAGGGGTCAGGAACTTCACTGCCTCCTCCAGAGGACTCTCCACCTGCAGATGGGGGAGGATCATGACGTTCACTGCCTTGTCGATCTGGGTTCCTGGGTTCTCACACCCTGACTAACTATTCATGGGTATTGACAAGGTGTGACAGACACATGCGCGCGCACTGTGGAAGAAATTGGGATTTCCTGTGTGCTTACATTATTCACTAATCAATAGAACTAGTCATTGGATACTAGTTAGTATGTTCTCATGTAAGCTTGCTATTAATAAGAGCAGATTGTGTCTGTGTCAGACTGTTGTAACGTCATTACAGCCTGATTTGTCACTATCTATGTTCACATTCTTGTGCCCTATAAAAGATGGTCCTCCGGCCTTCAGAGCGGAGAGAGACATGATTGAGACCTAAGCCTGGTGTTGTGTTGTCATTTATGGTCAGAGGTCTGGTTCTCTCCCATTCTGCAGATTGATAATACTTAGTAAAATACAGAACTCAACTGAACTTAGTCATTCCGTTTATGAAGAGACGGACAAAACACTTTCTTCATCAGCGCGCACACACACACACACACACACCTTTCCTTGCTTTAAAGGATCTGTTTATATCTCTGGAGACAAAACACACACCTTGGCCAGCTTGTCAGGTATGAGCTCCTCCTTGGGCCCTCCAATCTCCTCGTCATCATCCTCCTTCTTCTTCTTCTGGTTCTTCAGCTGCTTCTCCTTCTCGGCGTTCTTCTTCTCCTCCTCCAGCTGCGCCTTCTTCTGCGCCCGCCTCTGCTTGTTCCTCAGCTTCTTCAGCTCCTTGTCCGTCAGGTTCTCTGGTGGAAAGACAGACCGAGAGAGAGAGAGAGAGAGAGAGAGAGAGAGAGAGAGAGAGAGAGAGAGAGAGAGAGAGAGAGAGAGAGAGAGAGAGAGAGAGAGAGAGAGAGAGAGAGAGAGAGAGAGAGAGAGAGAGAGAAAAAAAGATGAGATGTAGAGAAACACAAGTACAATGGATGGGTTTACATATTATTTTGAGGCAAAAACTTAAGACATGTTTTAGGGCGCACACACACGTAACACATCTAAAACAATCATACACCTACTCGCTCACACACACGTTGCCACACTCACCGGCGTCGGCCTGGTGCTCCTTGTTGTCGTCAGCCAGGGGGTTGTCGTGCAGGCCCAGGTAGATATGGATGGCGGTGCGCGCTGCCTTGTAGTAGAAGGGGTGCATGCGCAGCACGTCCTCCAGCTTGAGCAGGTCCACGTAGGAGCGCAGGGTCATCTTCCTCATGCAGTACGTGTGGAAGTCAAACTGGTCGTCCGTGATCTCCACGAAATGCTGAGGGGATACAGGGAGACAATTCCTGATTTTCTGCAAGTGGGATCATCCAACTACCCTGTTCTTGGCTCGTTTCCAAACCACTGTCAGTTGATGGGGTGGGTTAAAAATCGGGCAACCCTGTCTGATGTCAGACAAATGAAATAAGAGGGGATGATGATTCTGATTGGTTGTTTGGAGGATGAAAGATCGGACAGAGCTCAGCATGCTGTGGCTTACCCTTTCGATCTCGTGGCACTTCTTGAGCGCCTCCCCGAACTTGTTCATGGACTTGTAGGCCAGGGCGCACTCTGTCTGGAACCACATGCACTGCATCTCGTTCAGGTTCTCCACCGCCGACGTTCCCTCCTGAAACACGCACAGCGTCACGCACAGCGTCAGCCTTCAAACAGCCCAGCGGCCAGAGCGCACACGCACGCTCCAGTTTGGGACGTGCAACAATAAAAGGAGGACTCGAGGACGAGGCGGAAGCGCACCCGTGTGAACTTGGAGCACATCTCCTCAGCCTCCTTGACCAGGCCAGCCTTCAGCATGTACTTGGCACACTTGGAGTTGATGAAGCGGTCGGCCGTGTCCAGGGCCTGGGCCTCGTCCATCCACCTGGCTGCCTCCTTGATGTTCCCTGCATGCTGTGGGGAGGGGGGGGGGGGGAATGTCAGAACAATGGTCCAGTTGATGATTTGATGGCCTAGGGAGGTTGAGAAGTTTGGCGCGTGGTGCATCTTGGATGTGGTGCGTTGGTGTGATCAGGCGGGTCTTGTTTTCTGTCAGTGTCAATAACATGGCTGCACGGGCTACCTTGCATATCTTGGCTTTGAGAGAGAACAATTCTCTGAATATGTTTTTCCTTGTTTTGCTTGGCTTTTCTCTAGGACAGGTGTATGAACGTGGGTGTGCTGCTGACAGATGTGAATGTGTGTCTGCATGCAAGTGCCTGCACCCTCTACCTTGTAAATCTTGGCTTTGATGAGGAACAGTTCTATGAGCGTGGGCGTGCTCTCGATGGCTGTGTTGATGTACTCCAGGGCTAAGGCCTGTTGGCCAACGTGGTCAAAGTGCTGAGCCAGGAAGTACTGCACCCACAGAAGTGTAGTGGGAGGTTCCTCTTTCCCATCATCTATAAGACACACACGATCACTGACACAAATACAGCCCACAAAATATGTTTTTTGGTTTTACAAAACCCATCAACGTACTACAATCTAATACTTACCATTTTGACTAAACATTCGACAGCTTTTTAGGCAAGTTGCGTATCCCACTACTAAATCTTCTATAATTGACACCTGCAGGGAAAAAAAATAAGGGCGTCAACATTGATGGGTTCAGACACGAACTTGGAGATAATTTCTAGCGTATCTTTCTAATTGTCTTTACCTTCTCCTTGTCGCTGTAGAGAGACTTGAGAGTGGTGAAGACTGGCGGGCAGCCTTTACTGAAGTTCATCCTCAGGTAGCAGTCCAAACAGTCGCAGAATTTTTCACCTGGTTACCAAATGTTAGGAGTTATGGCGACGGTACTTTAAGTGACATTATTTTACTATGTAGAAAGCATAAGCGTGTGTGTGTGAGTACACATACCAGTAAGGAAGGTGAGAGGAAGCCTTCTGGGCACCAGTCCTTTGGGGAACTTCACCCACACTTCCTCATAAATCTTCTGCCTCTCCTCGACGCTCCCTGTGGGCGAAGACGCGTTACACGGGTCAGGGTGTACAACACTGACCACATGTTCACAACAGGCAGACCACAGAAACACAAAACCTCAGCGTCTCCCTGGATCACAGCTGAAGAGCAGACTCAGAAGAGGCTATGTGATGGCGTACCTGGTTTCAGTGCCTTCTCCAGACCCTGGTAGTAGGCCCAGTTTTCAGGGTTCCTCTCCTGGAGTCTCCTGTAGACCTCCAGGGCCTCCTCTGGCCGGTCCAGCTGCAGCATAAGCTCTCCTGCAGCAGCACAGGCAGTTAGGAGACACTCAAGAAGACTTCACGGCCTCACTTACCACAAAACGGTCTGTGCCAGATTCCTTTCATACACGTACACATTTCTACTGTAAACCCACTTGGACATCATAAAGACAACCATCATCGAAGGTCACACACGTACCTCGGGTCTCCTCCACTGCCAGCTTGTCACAGATCTGTTTCTCGTAGGTGGTGAGGTGTTCCAGTGCTTCCTTGAACAAGCCCGCCTCCCGGAGCACCTGGTTCTGGTAAAGCAGCAGCTCGCTGTACTCATAGTCCACCTTGTCCGGAGACGTCTGGAACAACATACCGACACCAATCACATTCACTGGCGCAGGCACGGCAACTAATCATATTTACCGATATGGGGCAGACAACCAAACACTTTCAATTAATGCTAGAGCCCTTGAATTCGGACCACAGATACACTGCTTGTGCTGTTATAACGATGAGTCTGGCTCACCTGTTGCGTTTTGCGAAACTCCTCTACAATCTTGGCAGCCATCTCAAAGTCTTCTAGCAGGTGGTAGGCTACGGCGTAGCCGATCCACGAGGCCCTCTGGGCAGGGCGCAGCTGCAAGAGCTGGTAACGTGTCTCCTAGAGAGGCAGAGAGAAGGGTTGAAGCAGGCAGGCAGGCAGGCAGGCAGACAGGCAGACACACACACACACACACAGCAGATCCCCTGATGCCTCTCCCACCCCTCTCTCCTACTCCTTCCCATCCTCACCCGGTACCCCTCCAGGTCCCTCATCTGGATCTGCAGGAGGGACAGGTCCCTGAGGATCTGCAGGTTGTCCTTGTCCCACTTCAGAGCGTTGCGGTAGCACTTGATGGCCTCATCGTACTTTTTGTCAGACCTCTGCAGCAGCCCGTACACGTGCCAGCCTGGGACAGCGGGGGTTAAGGAGGCCAAGACACACATGGAAACCACCCAGGAGGAAAGAACCACCAAATACCTGAACCACCTAAACCTCTCCACAAGGACCACTTAGAGTGGGGAACATTCAAGACTCACTTCCATAAATGCAGAGAAACCTGATACTTACACTAGTGACTAATGACATGGGTATAATGCAAAACCAGGTATGCTGTCACAGTGTGTTGCACAAGATCTAGTTCTCTCTCCTCCCTCTTCAGGAGGGGTTGAGGCCAAAACCATGTAGCCAAGATGCATCAATGCATCCCAGTGTTGGCAGGCTGGTTAAAGTGGCGTTTCTCAGCGCAGCAGGAGGATACAGACGTGACTCTTGAGGTCGTTGCGTAGGCCCCTTCTCACCAGCTCGTACGCCTCCTCCTTTTTCCCCAGACAGTTCAGGGTCAGCCCCTTCATCGCCAGGGTCTCTGAGGGAAACGGAGAGAAGGAAAGAAATAGAATCTACCTCATTAGTTCTTTCGAAATAATAAGGTAAAGGTTGAGGGAATGACATGGGTTCCGTTTATTTCTCCATTTCTTTTAACTGCTCTGGCAGACAGACAGGATCGGATGTGTGCGGAAGTGTCTTACCTCCATGCTCTGCAAACTTTGGGTTGGTGAGGATCTGTTTGCAGAACTTGAGTCCATTTCTGTACTGCTTGTGCTCGTAACATCTCTGCAGGACAGATCAGATAGGGGGAGAATATTGATCTTTACTAATCTGCTGCACGTGTGTTGCAATCTGATGCCTCCTTATTCTAGTGGCAAAGAAAATGTGACGCACAAAAACAACAGGCTACTGTATCATCCAGCTCAGACAAAAACACACAAACCTAAGCAGAGTGTGCATTCTGTGACACTGTGGCTAGTGTGATCCTGAGGGAAGTCCGCGACATAAGCTTGTGTGAATCAGTGGTGAGCAGAATAGTGATTAGAGAGCCTGCCAGACAGACTTAGAATCTGCCTGCATGATCTGCCAGGGTCAGCAGTCAGCACAGCAAGGCCTGGGTCCCCAGAACCACAGCTTGCCAATAACCATACAACAATGCCCACCAATCCCTCCTGGCACAGGTTGAGGAGAGTCGATCCAACAGTACTTGGAGGGGTGTGGGGTCGATTAAAAAAATACTTTTAAGCGATACTTTAAATGGTAAGAGGAAAAAAACGAGCAAAAATTTTCAAGATGCCACGGTAAATGTATTTTTATAACCACATCGGGGTTTTTTTTCTCCAAAACTAACGGCTAACTGTTTATAATAGTTGGCAACAATCGACGTTTAGCGAGGCATGCCATGCGTAACAGCAAAGACTACTGTGGCAAGCGTGACGAAAGATTCTCTTTAGTGGTGCTTTGGGATAGCAGTCAAAGTCTTATGTTTAATTATCGCATCCATGATTTCACAGTTATAAGTAAAATGATGTTGTTAGCAATAAAGCAAACGTATGCATACTACTAGCTTTCTCTAGCACCGGTGGTGTGGAATGAGTCTGCAGTGTGCCTAGCTAGCTTTGCAGGCAGCTAACTGTTAGCTAGTTTAGGCGTTACATCTAGGTAGCTAGCTAGCTGCTGTCACTCAGACAAGCCTTGCAATATTGGCTGACCCAGCAGTACATGATAAACGACGCGAGATCAGTGTATGAAAGGCGGTCCGTTTCTGACTATCTAGTCTGCTTACTTGTGACTCGGTTTGCAACAAACATCCAAGACGGACAGCTATCGGTACTCGCTGTCTTGCTAATCAAGTTAGCTTCCTGATAGCTGGCTAGCTGGATAAGTTGAAATTGATACAGAAGCTAGCAGGTTGGCTAGCTAGCTAACTTTATATTTAGCATGCTAGCATTGGCATTTAGCTTACCAATATTCTCTTGAAGAGAGCATTCTCCTTCGGCGGTAGGGTGATTGTGGGCATTCTGTAAACTGGCTATTATTGTGTAGCTTCACACATGAATCGTGATATAAGTTTCCACTCTCTCCCCCCTCGGTCTCTTTGACACAAAGCTCCCGGACTTGTCTCGCTCTCTTTCGGGCTCTTCTTCCTCACGTGGTGACAGGCAGCCAGGGCCCCCTTCAGACCAAAATGGCTGGTTACCTTCTCCTCCGGGTCAAACTGTGCTCTGCGGCTGCGTGTCTACTACGAGGCCTACCTGTTTGCATCCACACACATATAAACTGAGAACCAGAAACAAAGTTATTACGGTCGTAATAATGTAATTATAATATATATTTCTTCATGGACACGTATGTTTGCATGGACATTTAATTATGCTTACATAGTGTGGTAAAAAACCTTGGATACAGATGATATAGATGCTTGTAGCATTCATATTCGACTATAACATCGAGCACTTTATATTGAGGAGACGGGTTGAATTGCATGGATGCATTCAATTCCAAAAACACTCACATTCTTTCCTTGGGTAGTAATTAGAGGGTAGTTATTCAAGTCATCTGTACACACATATTTTAATTTTAAGTATTTATACTAAATAATTTAATTTATCTCTGGTTATACGTGTTATCAGGCATGAATTTAACAAAGTAGAGAACGTATCTTTCTGGAATGGAATTTAGCCCAGCAGGTCTTCATCGCCTTTTCTGTTATCTTGTACTGTACTAGCCAACCAGTTCGAATAATCAATCAAAGCACGCCTCGATCACACTGTGGGTGAGGGATTGCCTCTTGTGTGCTGCTAAAATGACACTCAGTCGGTTATTATCGCGGGCAGCAATCGTCAACAAAAGTAAGTGGCTGAAAAGTAGTAACAAATATTTAATAAATGGTAACGTTCTAACTGGGCTAGATAGCTAATAAAACACTAGTATGTTTTTAGGCCTGACCTTAGCTTAGCTTAGCTTCTTCGACTAGCAAACCAATGTCAATACAGTACCAATACAGTCAGTCACACTGGCATTAACCCACTCGCCTAGGTTAGTCAAATCCTTGTGTGTTTTATATTTTGCAGCAAAATGTAAACATATGTCTTACTTAATCGCTAATTACTTATGTAGCTAGAAAATTGGATTCAAATATATTTTGCGAAATATGTGCATAGCATAGCTGTCAGATTTATTGTAATTCATGACAAACTCATTGACTATCACATTGGTTTCGGATACCACTGAATAACTCCATGGGTTAGTGCTTGCTGAACACGATTACACTTTTTGTAACAAAAAAAGCATCAAAACCCTACGCCTGTGTTCATGTTTCGTTGCTTTAAAACAACATGTTGAAAGTAGTCTATTGTTTGTTGAATCGCAGGTGGGACTAGGTCAGCGTTTACGGCTGGGAGGCCAGATTACAACAACCCCAACTGGGCGCGTGTTGGCTTGGCTTTTGGGACATCTGCATTCCTTTGGGGCCTGGTAAGTACTCCCTACTATCTAACACGGTACCCACTGTGGCCTCCGTGCTCTTTTTTTCTCCACTTTTTAAGCCCGCATAATGAACACAAAAATAATGAACACAAAAGTATTAAGTAGCTATTGGTGTTGATCCTACACAAAACCAACACCTTTTATGTATTGGGGTGTGAACGCAAGATAAGAGATAGAATGTGGACCATAAATGTCTTTAAAATGGCCCATAAATGCTAACTAGAAATGTATGTTTCTGATTTCAGCTCTTCAAACAGCACAGCACAGATGTACATGAGTACAAAGTGAGCAATGGCCTGGAATAAAATCTCTGACATGTAAGTGTTGAATCTGTCAGGAAAAAATTGAAAGAAAACACAGAACTAACCTTTAAAAATAACTACAATCTTATTTTGAATCAGGCAATACGGGTTTGTTTCTTTATGGTGCCATTCTCATTCTTTAAATGATTAATTGTATTGTAATATAATCATTGGTAACACAAGCTCTGAAAATATTATTTTTTGTAAAAGTACTCAGTCAAATCATTGCTTTCTTTGCAGGACTAGAGCTGTTATCGACCTGGAGGGTCAGTCTCATTGATCCAATAGATGTTTTTCTTTTGTTTGTCTATTTTTTGGGGGGAGTGATAATCTTGTGTCCAGATTACCCTGTACTGTATAATAAAGTTATGAACATATATCACCCTGTGTCCTTCTCATAAACCAACAAGAGAGAGAGAGAGAGAGAGAGAGAGAGAGAGAGAGAGAGAGAGAGAGAGAGAGAGAGAGAGAGAGAGAGAGAGAGAGAGAGAGAGAGAGAGAGAGAGAGAGAGAGAGAGAGAATGAAGACACTGCAGCGTAAATGTTCACCTGCCAGATGACAACACCAAGACGGAGCATTGCCAGTGCCCATGTTGTCTTTGTCGTAAACAGATCAACTGCAGCATACAATTAGTTAACCAGATTACTGAGGACCCTGATGATGTGCAGTGCAGTTGTACTGAAGCTATTTGTTCTCACGTAGCTCTTGTGCTATTTATGCATGCCTATTATGGTTGCTGTTTTAGATCAGATTCCACAGAGCCTAATGGTTGTCAGTAGGACAAGTAATGTAAATGGTAAAAGTCTACATTCTTTTCTGCTGCTATTTCTCATTTTTTGTTACCCCCACACACACATACAAATTACCTTTGTAGCTTCTTATGGGGAAAGGTGGTAAAATCCAAGTACTTTTATCTGCTTGTTACTGCTTGTTATCCTACTGTTTAACTCATATTCACACATTTGAAAACAACATTGCTAATAGTGAGTGAGCAAATCTACTCTATACCAACAAAACAAATTCTGATCTCCGTTGTTTGGGCAAACCTAAACTATTCCAGGGGGTCACCCCTGTTATGGGATTTTACATTTAAATATTGATTTGAAGTTAATTTTGATTGTGCACTCCTATATTTATTTCTAGGCCATATTTAATGTTGATGACATTAGGGTTTCATTTAAAAATATGCGTCAAACTACAATAAGATGAGAAACAATTCTGTTCGACCTTTTCCCGGTGAGGGTGCATGCGTGACGTGCGTGAGAAAGGGGGAGGTGAGAAGCCATCAAGAGAAATCAGTCGCACAGCAATCGCGTTCGAGGCAGGGCTCTTCCTCTCACACGCGGCCGACTAACAGCCAAGCAGTCATCCTGTCAACTTCCCAACTCACGCTGTGGGTTATTTCTCCCGTAATTATCGGATAGAGCACTACGATGTTTTTCTGCAGAGCGGCCTGGCAAAGATTTGGGCCTTTGGCACGGAAAACAGCCTACAGGTTATCTAGAGATGGTGAGTAGTAGACTGCCAGAACCCTGGAACACATTTTATATGTAGGGGCATTTTACAATTTTTAAAATTCGTAATCTCTTAACTTGGCATTGTCCATGGGTAGGCTACTTTTCCGAATAGAACATTTTGTACTCAAGCAGCTTGACTTTGCTTAAACTGCCGCATTCAAAATGTGAAAGATGGCACCGGTGTTGTTTAACAGGGGGAATGAAGGTCAATTGGAATTTCTGGCAAAGATACTCTTAATTGTTTCGTAAAGTGCATTTGGTATATTGCGGAGCTAATTTGCCTACTTTAAAGGCAGTCAATTATATTTTCTCTCGAATGACTTTCACGTATAGTTTAAAGAATGCGAACAGGGCCTAAGATTTTATATGAAACAAACACATTGGTGCTTTGTTACGCAAACTCAACGTAAAGCGATACTGCTCTACCAAATCTGTAAATCCTCTTCAATCGTTTAATTACTCTGCGTGCGAGTCGCCGGTCTCAGATAAATTGTTACATTGTAAAGAAGGCGATTACTTTGTCTTGGATGTCAATATTAAACATTTATAATGACTATACGCTAAAATTGGACAACAGATTTGAAAGAAAAACCCAGTGTCTACTGATTGAAGCATAGCCATGAAGTATGATGTATTTATTTTATTTGAAATATCCATATGTGACCTTCAGTAGATCAAGGGTGCAACATAAATATGGTTCCTGCTCTTGCTCACGTGGTAGAGAACGTGTGACGGTGTCCTTAATGTATAGACAGCGGACAATGCAAGCGTCTCACTGTTTCAGCCCCACACCTCTGCACACTCAAGCTGTGCTCAACAAAAACAATTGTCCAGCATTTATTGGTCCACTTTCTGTACATTAAGTACTTGATGCTTCGATGCTGTGTGGCTTGTTGTTTATCCAATAGCCGTGATCAATTGTTCCATTAGGCCTATGTTATTGTATTATAAACCTGTCCATGGACGGGAAATGTACCAAAAAACGTCTAGAAAAGTAAAAAGAAATAAGCAATGTGTAAAACCGATCCTCCCGCTAGCTATTTCTCAATTGCTACCCCTCCCCTTACCTCATGGCACCCCTCTCTCTTGATTACGTAGCATTGGTCTGGCCATGCCAATGTTTTTGCTGTCTTTGCTTCGCCATTTTAAGCTCCATTTTCTCTCTTAAACCCACACATAGACGGGTGTCCCGCAGTTAAGAACCACTGGTGTCCTCGTATTGCGCAACGTCAACCCCTGATTATGCCTGTTTGTGTGAGTTCACTTCTCCGTGCTGGTGTCCAGTGAAGCACTGCTCACGCATGACGGGAGTCACGGATTCCTCCTTTACCACTGCCTCCAGAGGCACTCACCATTATACAGCCCCTGAGGATAATATAGATTAATTCCATGACCTTGTGACCCATCTCCCCTCTTCCTGTCAGGATGCTCACCACCTTAACCCTTTGACTCCCAGTACTTGAGGGTTTATCAGCTTAGCAGGTATAAATAACGAGGTGTTGGGGGAGAGCCTGGTTAGGGAGCTCAGTAGGGGCTGCAATGACAGGCTTATCCCAGTGAGAGTATGAGGGGTTAAATCCCATTGGACACCATTGGGTCCTGTTGTGGTGGTTGTCAGGGAGATTCTATGAAGTTCATGTGCAAGACCACGTCTTCACCGTGGCAACTGTTTGAACTCATTCGTTGAAGGAGTTAACATTGTTCAGTAACATGAATACACATTTGACAAGGGAATGCTGGACAGCAGCAACACAAAGTAATACACAGCAATGTTGTCTGTTAAGATTAGTCAATAACGGGGTGCCCTGTTGGCTCACTGGGTAGGGTGTGTACCATATGGGATTCCAGTCTGTATATCCTCCCCTCTCTCTCCCCCCTACATTTTCTGTCTATCCAATAAAGCTTGAGATTGCCCAAAAATATATCTTTATTATTGTTATATTTATAGTTTATTACATTTATTAACCTTAGCTTGAGGCTCTGGATGTGCCGTCACATTGTTAAATGTTGATTCAGACAGGAAAGAATAGTTCTTCCCTCAGTGGTTTGACAAGTGAATGAAAAAGGCAAACACTAGAGTTCGGCCAACAGTATCTATTATGGTTGTTTACAAAATGCAACCTGATCCCTAAGGTTGAGGTATTCACTGGCAGAAGATACAGTCCCGTGTTCTAACAGCCAGTGTAGATATATTTTGCCTTAGAAATAAGATGTGTGCCTGATCTGAAATATGCCTAACATGCTTTAGGTGTTTTTTCTGTTTGTGAGGGCTCTGACCTGATCGCATTAGCAGGAAACTTGACACACTTCCGAAGTTAAAAAAACAAAGAGGTAGAGATAAAGTTATGTCATTTGCAATGGATTTATAGAATATGACATGCAATCAGGAAATTTGATTTAGTATACTTTCACAAAAACATGACTGTAGCCTAACCTTTCAAAAACCACATTGTGGAGTCTCCTGAGCATGACAGGAGTTCAATTGATTCTGACAGGCATATTCCTGGATTCCTAAACCCATTGCACACAATCCAATAACAGCAATGCCTTCTGCTGTAACAAAGCGTCTCGGGGCACCTACCCTCTTGCTCCGAGAGACGTGTCTGATAGGTTTGCACTCTGGGCCTATCTGGTTGCAATCTTTTTAAAGCCACCGCACAGAGTATTTCCGGTTATCTATGGTAGAGGGTTGAGGGGTATCTTGGTTGACTACTTATTTGAGTACATCTTTTTTCATTGGAATCTCGTGTTTTTTCTCTCTCACCTTCAAAATACAAAAATAATAGGAGGAGATGACAATGCATTGTTCTATAAGGAGATTACATCACCTCTAACCACTGACCTTTACCCTTTTGCAGTGGTTCCTAGGCGTCAGATGTCATCGGTCCCAGGTGGAACTGGGGAGAACATTATCTATGCCCTCCTTTGTGGTGGGGCCTTCGCTGGATCAGTCACCTATGTGAGTGCCTGACTCCACCCCTTCCCACCACAACAAAAAACATGACATGACATTAACATGTTGTGAGTTGAGATGTTGTAACGCTCTCCTAGTAACTAACTTGTAATATCTGTGCATGCCACACGTCCTGAAATAAGACTTTCTTGTGTGTTCCGAAACAGGCTTACAGTACTGTGACGTCAGACCACGAAAGATTCAAAGACCGCGTGGCTGAAATAAAAGCGAGACCCAAGACAGAGTGGACACCCAAACCATGGCCCCCAAAGAGTAAGCCCCCACTCCTTCCACCTCATCTGTCATTCACATCCACTCAATCACCATCTGCTTCCTTAGTACATCACCTATAGAGTAGTTATCACATACAGGTAAATAAAGCAAATCCAAAGAATCCTTTCAGGGCATGGAAAATCCCCACGGAGAAGTCCAGTGTTTGACACTCATCCCTTTGACTCTCCTTAGCCCCTAAGTCAACAATTTGACCGCCTGATCACTGACTGATCTTTGCATAACAGGTGTCCTCTGGCTTTGCTGTGCATGTGGATAAAGCAAGAGATGTGGTCCAAACTAGGGATTGTGGGACAGTTGGAGGCCTGGATAATCTCTACTTATATCAGCGTGAAGAACGTCATTGACAGTGAACACGCACACACATACATCCACATTTGCAGGGTCATACTCCCAAAGCCTCTGCCTGGCCTGTCCTTATGTGTCATCTTGTTTCTTCAAGGAGACTTGATCCCACTGAGAACCCTGTTTAGCTGTGCAGGACCAAACACACACACACTCACAAGCACAGACACATGCAGAATTGGTCTCTTCAGTACCTCCACTACTTTCCTTCCCTGACACAAAGATCCAACAACACCAGGACATGACTAACTTCTAGAGGGGTGTGTGGGGTCAGCAGTTATTTAACAAGTACTTGGTCTCAACGTAGCTATGGAACCTCAGCCAAGACCATCAGTCCAGGTCTCCCCCATGGCACCTTCTCTGGCCTGGGCAAGGTGTTGCCCCTGGCGCCTGCCCATCTCTCCTCTGCGGCCCTCCACTATTCTCTCCTGCCAAAGCCACTTCCTACAAACAAAAACAATGTGGTTGTCCAAGTTCCACTGTGCATGTTCCATCAGCTGATATGTCAGTTGTGGATAGTTTACAAGCCGTTAAGTTATTTATTTACTTTGGGAGATAGCCAAACTAAGAGCCAGATGAGATTAGATGCAATTATAGCAGCTTTATTTTTCTTGTGTGTGTGTGTATTTAGACTAGCTGTGATCATCAGAGCAGTAAACTAAACACATTTTATATCTGAGCACACTTAGCTGAGCTCACATTAGTCTTGTTAGTCTCACCGCTGACATTCATTGTGAGAGTGCAATGATAATCATTCAGTGTAAACCCCTACACATGGTAGATGCACGAGAACAACCATCCATCGGCTCACATTCGTATCTGCCAAACCATTCCATAAAATATTCTGTTCCTTCTAGAGCCTTCTGTGACTGTGATTCTGTCTCTGTTTTTAGGCAGGGATGGAGAGGAGGAAGAGGAGGGTGAGTGCCTTCGTGTGACTAATTACTGGGTTTTCTTTTCTTCTCACTCACAGCCTGGCTCTTAAATACTGAATGACCAATGAAGCACTGAATTTGGCAAGGGGTACTTTGGCATGGACTTACTCATTCTCACTATTTTATTCTCACTTATTGCCTTGACACTTTGAATGTGTGTTTTTAGGTGCACTCACAAAGCTAGGTCTCTCTTCAGCCTTGTTTACTAAAATGCATTTTCCAGATCAAATATGGGAGGAGGAGTAGCGGATTCATGAGCTCTGAAACACAGGTGGAATCAGAGTATTCAGATTGGTTTACTTAATCCAGATGGTTGAACTTTGTTGTTCACCATGTATGGTTGGGCTCCTGAATTCTCATTGGCTAGCCACTAAAGCACACTGTCATGTCCCTGTTCTGATTAATGATAAGAAGTGCCCTGCCTGAGTTTAAAAAAGGGCAGTCAGATTAATCAACAGTAAGGACTTTTCTGTATGCTTTATTAGTATCAGTGTTATATGCATCTTTTTTAATAATTTAGGTTTGGGGTAATATGTATCTATATTATATTGTAGAAGAATCAACTCACTTAAGGTGCCTTATTAAAGTGTTTATATCTTTAAAGTTAATCATAAATACAATTAAATGTAATAATGTTCACTCATCTAAATACAGAATGACCCCACAGTACTAAGTTTCAATTACTTTGAATTGTATAGAGGTAGAACTTCTTGGTGTTCCTTCTCAGCATCTGACCCCCTCCCTGTTTTCCCTAACTTGATCCTGTTGGCCAAAAGACCTGTTAATCAGAACAGGGGGCTACCCTTCCATGACACTCTGCTCCACCCCAAAACAAATACTGTCCTTCCCCTTTCTCACATTCAGTCCTCCCTTCCAAACCTTCAAAAATTGATTTCTCTACTTGCTGTCTACATTGAGTCCACACTTAAGGCCCTTCATCAAACCGAGACAACAGGTGACTTTGTCATAGAGTGCCACAATGAGGGGATTTGTTGGACAGTGCATTGCACAAGCATCCACGTACTCTTAAGATGTAAAGAATACGTAAAAGATGCATTACATGTAGTTCAACAGTATAGTCGTCGTTCGATTTGAAACGTGTAATTTTACCTGTTAATTCTTAATGTTAAAAGCAAAAATAATCTTTTTGCTAATTGTCTGTATTTTTTTTGCTCTTTTCAGTGTTGTAAGGCTAAATACGGTCCTCTGCGGCCTACGCATCAGGGGACTATAGAACTGGACTCTTTGGATGAATCTGGGGGAAATTCCTCTCTTCGTCTTTCCTCTTCTTCTGTACTGCTAAGAACTAGTCCAGTCAAATGCTTGTCACTAAACTTTGTAACTCCTGGATGCTTCTCATTGCGTACTCTGCTTTTATTCATTTCACATTGACTAAACTGATGCTACATTATGGTCTCTTGTTGATGTAATGTTAAATGAAAATTGATAAATGACGAGGGAAAAAAAAAGAAAAAAAGTCCCCTGACTGAGATTAAATAAACACGCACAAAACACCTGGACTGTCTCTGTTATTGTTAGACTTACAAGTTCCAGGTTCTGATAGCCTTGATTGGATGGTAAGGCACTTTTTACCCCCTCCCCAATATCCCACTCCATAACCTCATTACTCTTCTCCTCCCATCCACCCCAATTTATCTTTTTCTTCTCTCTTTCACTCTGGTTTTATGCCTTGTTCTTTTTCTTTATCTCCCGGGTTTGCATGGCGTTCTGTTCTGAGGTCTCTGCTGCAGTGATGTTGCTCTGCTCGTTTGTTTTACCCCCTGCAGGTGTGGAACATGGTTTGGAGGGGTGGTAAGAGGTTTGAAGTGGTGTGGGGGTGTGTGTGTGTGTGTGCGCTGAAGTGGATGTGTGTTAGTTCAAGATATAGGAGTTACTTAATATACAGTTTATTTCAAATCATTGTGTGTAAAGATATACATGATAGGATGCAAAATAAGAGATGTATGAGAAACATGCCTATACAGATGTTAAGATTGTATAGATTTATAATGGCATACTGAAGCAAGTTGGGAAAAAATGAGTGTTAAAGAAAAAAAAAAAATAATGTTTCTGATAGTTTTGCATTTTCGTTTCAGGTGAGGGTGCTGAGGAAGAAAGTGAGGCTGCTGAGGAAGAAGGTGAGGCGGCCGCAGAAGAGGCTGGAGGGGAGGAGGGTGAGGCTGCTGCTGAGGCTGAAAGTGAGGCTGAGCCTGAGGCTGAGCCTGCAGAAGAGGTCGCCGAACCAGCAGCTGAGGAAGCGGAAACAGCTGTTGAGGCGGAGCCTGCCGCCGAGGCGGAGCCAGTCGCCGAGGCGGAGCCAGTCGCCGAGGCGGAGCCTGTAGCAGTTGAGTCCGAGGCAGCACCAGCATTGGAGGCGGAACCGGCAGCAGCAGAGACTGTGGTGGAGGAGATCGCAGCTGCGGTAGCCGAGACCGCTGAGGTAGTCGTTGAAGTCGCAGAGGTAGTCGTTGAGGCAGCCCAGGAAGTGGAGGCAGCAGCAGAGGAAGTAATCAAAGTGGCCGAGGCCGTGGAGGTGGCGGCGGAGGCTATCGCCGCCCCCGTGGTTGCAGAGGAGACAGTTGCTGCTGCAGCAGAGCCGGAGGCAGAGAGCAATGGTACGGCCCCTCCCCCTGAGGAGGAGGTAGCATCTGAGGCTGCTGATGCCTGAGTTTCCTCTCACACCCTCACACCTGTGCTAACACACACAGCCCACCAATAGAAAGGCGTACACTTAAAAAAAATAAAAATAAAATCTCATCATACCACTAGTAACAGAGCCATACCTAATAGCCTAACACTGGTCCCCTCAGTCGTGAACATAAAATGATTTATGAATGAGAGTTTTTCCTTGCATTACCTAGGTTGCAGATTCCTTATGTGAGTTTTTTCAGAATGAACAAATCCATGTAAAAAAAAATATATATATACCCTAGTATTTATTGGAATGGCAAGGAGTAAGAATACTGCTGATTGGACATAGTTGTGAAAAGAGAGAAGACAGAGTAGATTATTCTGTTATTTTCCCCTTTCTTCACACTTGTTTCTGTGTGCTGTAGATAATATATATGATTTTAACGTATTGCTTGACAAAGTCCCTTTCCAGGTTATGTTCAGGATATTGTTGATGGGGTGCAAGTCCTAATAATGCTTGTATCATAAAGGCCATCTGTTCATGAGTTCACTCTTCAACAGTGGAGAGAAACACATCATTAGACCCTGTATAATTTAGCACTAAGAGTTACTTCAGTTAAGGATGTATGATTATGAAGAACCCATGCTATTGAGACAGTAAGAATAGAGATACATCGTTAACCAAGTCACTGTGCTCCCATAATTCTTTACCAAAGTCCTGCTTCTCCTGACAAACCTCCTTACTTCTGGGTGTAAACGTTTTGCCATCCAGGGTAGCCCTCAAGAGGAGGTTCTAATCATGCACCATTGTATTTACCCAGCTGGGCTACCTTGGAAGACAAAAAGTCTGTACCTTGCTTCTTTTTCCCTTCTACCCTTCAAATACTGCCACTCACCTTTGACCTCCAGAGGACTTGGCTGATCTCACATACAATCTCTCACCTGTCAGGTTGCATGCACAAACAAAACAAACAGGAAAACAAGCAAATGCTCCATTTGTTACCTCTGTTTGTAATGTGTAAAGCCCTGGCCACAACTGATCACTAACAAATCAGGCTGTGATTTTTTTCTTTTTACTACTGTATTTCTTTTTTCAAACCTTGAGTGCTTCTCTGCCATATATCACTGAGTTGGTACACGCCAATGTAATGTGGAAGCTTTTGTTCATCTGAACTGCTGTCTGTCTCATCAGCTATGTGATGGCTTTACCTCTAGACAAACTCTGAAACCTGTACAAGCTCTGTAACTGTTGCGGTGTGTTTTATTCTTAACTGTAAATGAACAAGTGAAGTAAGTCTAAAGAGACATAAGGAACTCAAACGTGTGGTCTTTCTAGACATGATCCTTTAAATGGCTAAAACAGTGGTAGTGTCAACTGATGAAGGGAATTCTACGAGCCATACAATAAAAGTATTGTCAAACTGGAAAGAGCCATTCCCGTGTTTAATTTGTCTGAATTTGGTCTGCTTACGCTAACGGCTACGCTTATAGGGTTTTTGGTGTCGAAAACGGCGTTCTAAAACGACACGGTTTTAGAAAGTACGTCGGCAAGCATCCCTAACATAATTAATTTGTTTGGTATGGATATATCTAGCATTTTCTAACTTTGCTGCATATAGTAAGAAAGGATTTGCCCAAAATATATTTGTCTTATTTTGATTCAATGTTTGATTCAATTGTTTGATTCAATTGTTTCGTAAATGGAGCTTTAAATTATACTTAAATGTATTTCAATCAAACTACCATTCAATCTGGTGTGTGTATTCTTCGTGATATTTGGCAGGAAAGCCTTTCACATGGTGTGGCCCATTTTTTTTTCCATTGAGTTGGGTGCAACGGTTACAAATACATTGTATGTTTTAAATTCTCTACTCACTTTGTGAATGGATTTTTGGCTAATGCACTTTCTGTCCTGAGATACATGTCTAACGGTCTGTGCTTTGTTGTCCATCTGGTGCACTTACACACAATTCCATAGTCAACTATACTCAATAGTTTATTCCACCGACTCGTCGTCTTGACTTGCGTGCACACACTGCTCATTCCTGTCAAATATCAGGACGTTTCTCATCTTTCCCTCTTCTACTGTGCCTGCTTTCTGCCCCAATGTCAATGTTCTTCCTGTATGCCTCAGTAGCTGTAGTTTTACACCTGTAAGCCTCGTCAGTATTTTAACATCTAACCCACCATGGTCGCTTATGGGAGTCAATTGCTCTTTTATATCAAATTCCCAAAACATACACATATTCCGCTTTGGATTCCGGATTGGAATATTTATTTGACATGGTTGGGCATTCTCTAAAACTGACCGACTTGCTAAAAACTTTATATGTAAACTTGGGATATGTAAAACCTTCACTTTATTGCTAGCATGGCTACCTACCCCACTTTTTTAGGAAACTAACTGAAAGTTACACCAACACTGGATACATTAACAGTCACAAAGTTACGGCATGGGCTTCAGTCCTTCAGCAAGGAGTGAGTGAGTGATGCTTGGGTTGTGATGGGTTCTGTGTTGCAGTGGCCAGTGTGGACCTGCTTGCAGCCGCCTCGTCCATTGAGGTGAAGACTGTTGAGCAAGTTGAAGCTGTCATACCAGTGGAAAGTGTTGTTGAGAACGAAGCACCAGTAGAGGCTGCACCAGTGGAGGCTGCCCCAGTAGAAGCTGCCCCGAAGGCCGAAACACCAGTGGAGGCTGCCCCAGTGGAGGCTGCCCCAGTGGAGGCTGCCCCAGTGGAGGCTGCCCCAGTGGAGGCTGCCCCAGTGGAGGCTGCCCCAGTGGAGGCTGCCCCAGTGGAGGCTGCCCCAGTGGAGGCTGCCCCAGTGGAGGCTAACCCAGTGGAGGCTGCCCCAGTGGAAGAGGCACCTGTGGAGGCTGCCCCAGTGGAGGCTGCCCCAGTGGAGGAGGCACCTGTTGAGGTTGAGGCTGCAGCAGCTGAAGCACCAGCAGAGGCTGCACCAGCCCCAGTAGAAGAGGCCCCAGCTGCCCCAGCAGAAGTTTCCCCTGTAGTTGTTGAGGTTGCACCATCAGTAGAAGTTGCCCCAGCAGAAGTTGCCCCAGCGGTTGAAGCCCCAGCAGAAGTTGCCCCAGCGGTTGAAGCCCCAGTAAAAGTTGCCCCAGCAGTTGAAGCCCCAGTAGAAGTGGCCCCAGCGGTTGAAGCCCCAGTAGAAGTTGCCCCAGTAGAAGTTGCCCCAGTAGAAGTTGCCCCAGCGGTTGAGGCCCCAGTAGAAGTTGCCCCAGCAGAAGTTGCCCCACTAGAAGTTGCCCCAGCGGTTGAAGCCCCAGCGGTTGAAGCCCCAGCGGTTGAAGCCCCAGTAGAAGTTGCCCCAGTAGAAGTTGCCCCAGCGGTTGAAGCCCCAGTAGAAGTTGCCCCAGCGGTTGAAGCCCCAGTAGAAGTTGCCCCAGCGGTTGAAGCCCCAGTAGAAGTTTCCCCAGCGGTTGAAGCCCCAGTAGAAGTTGCCCCAGCGGTTGAAGCATCAGCTCCAGCAGTTGTGGAAGTAGCAGCAGAAGCAGCACCTGAGGAATCCTCTGTCTCAGAGCCCAAGAAAGAGTACATTGTGGTGGTACTGGAGGGAGCACCCAAATCTGACAAGAGTCCCAAAGTCCTGGGAGTCGGCCCCATGACTGGAAGGATCATCCCAGCCCCAGAGGAAGATGAAGCCCCGGCTGCTGAGGTAACAGGTAATCTCAGTACTAATCCCATAACAAGTCAAAACAGGAACTAATATTTAGGTTAAAGGTAGATTTGTGATTATTTTGTGCAGTTAGATTAATTGATAATTTAATATAATAACATAAATTAAATTAATGTTCAAATCTACAAATATTGTAGATTATATAGAAAATATTATTGCTAATAAAGACGTTTTTCCTCAGGGCAAGCGGCGGCTGCTTAGGATGCAAATGCAGTAGGTCCAGCTGTGAGGTACTTACTTTTCCGTTGCCATTAGAACCCCCAGTATTGAATACTTCTTTCTGCACAAAAATAACTATGAACATTACATTTAACTTTTTTGCCTCCTGTTCTAGAAATCTCCTGGATCTCTCATCTCGTGAAATATTTCCCCCAAGGAAGAGAAGAGGATGTGCCTTTCCCCAACCTCCCTCCAATCGCAGACCCCTCTCCTCAACATCCCTTACCTTTTTCCCTGTATCTGTAGTTTAAAACTTGTCGTCTCCCTATCTCGCTCCAGGGATTTGTCTGTACATGTACGTTAGTCATGTGATGCCTGCTTTATGAAACAACCACCTGGAGTATTTTCTGGATATACACTCCTGTTCCTTTTACAGTTGCCTAAATGTAAAACTCTAGTTCATTTACGAACCATTGGCAATTGGCTTACATGGCTTACTACACAAGACAACCTGTGACACTGCATACACATATTGGTATATACTCTCCTCCCTTAGGGCACACAATTTGTGTTTTTGCCTGGTTACAACTGTGAAGGGTAAGGTTGTCTTCTCGGCGGTCGTTTCCCAAACTCTGTCCTAGTTTACTACACCTCAGAGACCTCACTGTAAAGCACTGCAATGGTGTTTGCTTTGTCAGAACCAAATGCAGTGGTACACACTTCCCAGCCTATCACTCATCTACCACCTTGCAATAGCGAGGCCTGTATTTGTGTGACAGCATCCTTGAACAAACCTGTTATTCTTCAGGTCAAACTGGTTTTAATGTAAAAATAATTTTTTGTACATTATAAAAAAAATGTATTTTTACATTATAAATACAAGTATTTTCAGCTTTGAAGCTGAAGTGGTCTGAGACACTTTTTAATTACACCTCACTTTACAAACTTAACATGGGTCTTTCTTGGGGAACGTTACTCAGTAGGCCACCTCACTACCTCACTTGTTCTTTGTTGTACCTTTTGGAGAACTTCACTTGAATATGCCAGTGTTACAGACAGCATCACAAACCAAATTTGCCAGGTTGACTCCATAGTTTATGAAGTCACAGCTGAATAACCAACCATGTTTGTGTCCTAACACTAGAACAGCATCACCTCTTAAGATTTCATAAGGCAGACATTTTCATCTCTTTACCTTCTCCCTCCCCTAGTTGCTGTTTTCCCATTGATTGACACCATTGCAGGAGTCTATACATGTTTTCCCAAACTATACCCCACAGATTATCCTCTGGATTGTTGGAATAACATCTACAAGAAAATAAGGATCACTTGAGCAAGTTTTGGACTGCATAGGATGGGTTTTTGGCTTAGTACAAGCTGTTTTGGTGAATCTGTCAAAAGAGGCACTCGACTGATCCCATTGGTGTCTAAGTCCGTTGTTTCAGTGTGCCATCATTGGTGATGTTTTTCATAGGCTCACAGGAAGTGGTTTATGATAATGAGTTTTGAAAAACAGATATTGAAGGCTAACCAACTGAATAGCTCAATTTGATCAAGAAAGTCCAAATAAGTACTTGTACTTATCAGAGAATCCATAGAGTAATGTATTGTGTTTGACAAAATAGTTTTCTCTTAGCTTCACTCACTTGTTATATTTAATTTGTTGCTGTTTTAGTCATTTTAAAAAGGGACCGAGATGTTGAAACGAATGTAAGCTTATTCCTAATTAATCAAGATTGTTCAGTGTCTGCCTTCATGTTTGCAGGCAGGTTTTATAATAGTGGTTTGTTCTGCTCTGTGAATGGATGGCTTGGCAGTGGTCTAGTTAAGGCCAGAAACTGTGACTGACTGTGACACATTGCTGTTTTTGTGAAATAAAGAGGTAATCAAAAGGAACGTTGGTTTGTTTTGACTTCCCTTTCAATAAATGTTTCTATCTTTATCTAACACAAACACACTCACAATCAAACATGTTCGTGCTACAAGAAACATTTGCCACCTTGTCTTATCTCATTTGCGTTTTGCATTGTTAAGTATACATTGGTAGCATAAACAGCTTATTACAGCAAGCCGGTTGTACAATTACTTCATGCTGCGTCCACAAACTCAATCATCCACGACATATGTATTGCATCGATAACTTTATTGGCCTTTTATAAATAGAGATGTTTTGTATGTGCCTGAAGGCCGCTTAATGGTTACAAAGACAGGACTAAACATGCAAACTCGACCCGTGTCACGGATGGGTGTCATGACGTCATCGTGACTAGTGTGTCATTCGCCAGCGGTCTCTGAGGTTGACCTGAATCTCCTGGCAAAGAGAGGGCGCGCAGGAAAGCAACGGGAAAGATAGATCTTTAGATCATGGAAAATAGCGATAATCAAAACATTGAAGTTTGTGTAGCAGCGTTCTTATACGTAATTGAAAACCATTAGTTTGCCAAAGCGACTAGCTAGCTTACGAGATAGCCAACTGCTAAATCAGCTAGCAAACACTTAAAAGTAAGGAATCGCGACGGCCTTGTCAACTTGGCTAGCTACTAGCTAGATATCAAGCTCGCTGTGTTAGCTAGCTGCATAGCTACACAGGCCTAACGTTTGCTTGAGGCTATACTCTACGAAAATTACAAGACATTACAAGAAGGTGAGTTGCGAAGTTTGTGTCAGTGCATGTAGTTTTTAGCATGCATAAAATACTGAACCTACATATATTGTAGCACAAGATGGATACAGGCGTTAGCTAGCTGGCTAATGCTACCAACAACTAGTAGCTAGCTAGCTAGCGAAAGTTAGCCATCCTGCTTCTTTTTTTTAAGGCTACCGTTCTTAACTTTGCAGCTAGCAAGCTTTCTAACAAAATCTTACACTTGTGCACATCAATTAACAACCACTTTGGCCAGCTAGCTAACTAATGTAAAGGTAATCGGCCAAATAATACTTAACTCGTTGGCCAACGACGTAACGGTGTAGCCTAACAAGCTACATCTTAACTGCCAAACACCAAACCGTGATGTAAACATTCGGGGCATGCTTGTGAATTTCGTGTACTTATTGTCCCATCATAATGCAGTGCACGGAAACCTGAAAAGGTGTTGCAACTGATTCGTGGATACGTGTATGTTGTTACCTTTTTCATTTAATTTCACATAATGAGCATACTCGGTGCATACGCATAGATTGTGTACTTCATAGTGGAGCGCGAGTAATGTTCTTTCCACAAGGACAACTTTCAGTATTCCTTGGCAAGCAATAGCCTTTGGGATGGCCCTGTCCCTATTTCACACATCATTCTATGTTGGCATTATCTTCAGGAATGAGTGATGACCTCTGTAGTGGTGGCAGACGGAGGAGGGAACGTTGTGGAGTATGTAACTGTGATTGAGGAGGAGCAGGTAAGAGTTTAACCGCCCTGTCCTTCTTTGTCAGTTGCTTTTTGTCATCCCTATAAGTCCTCTCAAAAAGTAAACATAACATGACCCCGCTCAGCTACTACGTTCTCAGCCGGGAACACCATGTACCGACCGCTGTTGTTCAAACCACCTTGCATTTCTCTATTGGCATTGTGGTGATGCTGAAGCATAAAAACATCTGTCTCTAACCTCCCCGCCAGAGTGAGACTCCTGGAGATGAGGGCCAGGAGGAGATGGTGGTGATGGAGGATGAGGAGGAGGTGGAACAGGAGGAAGCGGAACAGGAGGAGGCGGAACAGGAGGAGGCAGAGTGTCCTGCTGTCATCGTGGAGGAGGTGCCCAGCGCACAGGTGGAGCAGTGCTACGCTGCCCAGGTGCTGGTGTACGATGACGAGACCTACCTGATGCAGGGCGTGGCAGAGGAGCAGGAGGTGGTGACGGAGGTGGTGGAGACCGGTGAGTCTGGGTGGGAATACGGGCAGTGCAGCAGTGGTACAGACCGGTTTAGGAACAGACAGTATGGTATTATTGAAGATTGGATAGACTCGCGTTTGGACGATGATGAATATTAGCGGTTTGATTTGAAGGGTTATGTTTGTGATGGATCGATAGACGTGTGTGAGTGTTGTAAGGAGAGAAGCTGTAGTG
Organism: Osmerus eperlanus; assembly: GCF_963692335.1. Classification (NCBI taxonomy): domain Eukaryota; kingdom Metazoa; phylum Chordata; class Actinopteri; order Osmeriformes; family Osmeridae; genus Osmerus; species Osmerus eperlanus. The sequence continues at coordinate 10,936,067 of NC_085030.1, read as the reverse complement.
CGTGAATCAAACTCCTGTTATGATTTCTACAACCTCAGACAGCTTTATTTGGTGGAGAAGCAGACCAGATGTATATAATGGTAATAATGAACAAATGCTGTCTATTACTGAGAAGTGTTTGACCAATGTCATACTGTACATAATATTAAGGGCTGTAGACACCCTGCCAAGCTTTGAGCTGTGTAATAAATAGAACAGACCAGAGTATTGTTCCCTCCAAGAACTAACCCCAACAAACTCAGTTATGTCCTCTAGTGGTGGATGTATACAAGTGCATGACCTTGAGCCCTCTACGGTTTGGTGTATAGAGACTGTAGAAAGCTGTAGAAAGACAAGGGGTGCATGAAGAGTGTGGGGTGCACAAGATGGTAGAGGAAACTATTTGGATTGTCATGTCAGGTAAGCAAACACCGAACGCTGTAACTTTCAATTTTTCTCACCTCTGGTATCCCTTCCTCTCCTCCCTCACCCTCTCCTCCCTCACCCTCTCCTCCCTCACCCTCTCCTCCCTCTGCAGTGGAAGTGTCCAGTCACGGGGACATGGTGTGTTTCGACAAAACCTTTGAGGCTGCCGAGGCTCTCCTGCACATGGAATCTCCGTCTGGTGTACTTCATGACCGTCACTCAGGTACTCATTTCCCTGTTCCTGTTCTTGTTGATGTGTTTAAAATGGGATGGCGTTTAGCAACTTTCGAGGTTCACTCATCCATTTCTGTTTATTAATCAGACTTTTGTTGTTTCTCTTTTTTTCCCTCCTGCCCTCTCACTCCCTGCCTTTGTCCTCCAGTAGAAGATGTGATGATGGAGACCGTGGTGGAGGTGTCTACAGAGTGTGAACCCATAGAGGAAGACACCTTCCCCATCCCCCCAGACTGTGAGCCTGCAGTCAAGAAGAAGAGAGGTACAGAGCTCAAAGCTGTATTTTTAACGTTCATTTTAGGATGTTTATGTACAGATGGTAGGATTGAACATCGGAGGGTTTTCAGCTAAGTTCTTCTGGGGGCTTTTTCGCTAGGGGGTGGAAGGAGGCCTAAGACTCACCAGCCTGCGTCCAACGGCTCCATCGACCTGGGGATAAGGAAGAGACCCAGAGAGGGGAAGGGTGCGTGCCTCTCTCACACACTGCACCTAGCACACCCTCACACTTGGACACAGGGTGGTCACACATTGGAGAAACATATGACTTGTGTTTATCAAACCCCAACAAACGGGTGCCTTCCCTCTAGTTGGACTTGTAGGACTAGGAATTGCACTGAATTTTGCCAAACAATAAAAATAAATCAGTTAATTATTTTTTTCCACCACCCCCTAACCCGGTGTCCTCCAGGCAACACAACGTACCTGTGGGAGTTTCTGCTGGACCTGCTCCAGGACAAGAACACGTGTCCCAGGTACATCAAGTGGATGCAGAGGGAGAAAGGCATCTTCAAGCTGGTGGACTCCAAGGCCGTGTCCAAGCTGTGGGGGAAGCACAAGAACAAGCCTGACATGAACTACGAGACCATGGGCCGGGCGCTCAGGTGAGGCAGGGGGAGTTGGAGGGGAGGTTGTCGTCTGGGGAGGTCAAAGACAAAACCGTATCAAGTGTTTTAAGATTGCTACTGAATATTTATTGTCCTTGTCTCCTCCCTCACCCACACTGAGACAGCCTGATAGACTTAACACATCTTGTTCCTTTTGAGTGTTTCTGGAGGTTACCAAGAGCAGTCGATGACTGGGGTATAAGCATTTGTAACAGGTGATCTAGAATGTTATGTGTTCTCGACTGTCTCCTGTGGCCAGATACTACTACCAGCGGGGCATCTTGGCCAAGGTGGAGGGCCAGCGGCTGGCCTACCAGTTCAAGGACATGCCCAAGAACATCCGGGTCATCGATGACGAGGAGGGGGAGGAGGGAGAGGAGGATGAGGGCATGGCCTCCGAGCACCAGCAGGCTGTCAACGCCCTCACCTCCGACACGGCCGCCATGCCCGTCCAGACTCAGCAGAGCTACGTCACCGTCATCCCCTCAGCAACGGGCTCCAGGTAAGGAGGATGGAGGAGAGGGATTAATTGTGTGGGCCGTGAGGCTAGAGTAAGGGGCTGTTTTTGGTTTTCTTCCTCTTTTCCAGTTCATCGTACTATCACGGATAAAGTTTAACACAGATCTCTTCTCTCTCTCTCTCCCTCCCCTCTACCTAATTGCCTCACTGTCAGTATATGTAGGACTCTTCGTGCCATGCCTGTTGTCATGACAAACTCTCTGGGCCAGGTGACGTTGAACACCTCACCCATCTTCACCAGTGCCGTCCAAGCACCCGTCACCGTTGGCAACGTGGGGGCTCCAACTAAACTCGTGATCCAGGCCATGCCCACCATGATGCCAGCAGGAACCAAGAGTGGAGACAAAATCACCATCATCACTATTCCCGCTAACCAGCTAGCCACGCTAATGCAGGCTAACTCCTCGGGCCAACTAACCCAGTTCATCCAGGCTAAATCAATAAGCCAGTTAGCGCAAGCTAAACCCACAATGCAGTTAACACAGGCAAGGCCACCAGCCACCCAGATTATACTGGCCAAAACTGCTGTGTCCCCTGCCCCTGCACAACCCCTGGCATTTCAGCCCCCGGCCCAAGTCCCTCCTGTAGCGAACCCTCAGCCCTCCCCTTCCACGGTCACCACCAACACCCCTGTGTCAGTGAGCCCATCCCCGGTACCCACCGCCCTCAAACAAAACCCTGTTTCATCCCAAACCACAGCATCCCTGGAATCTGACCTGCCCCCCTCTGCAGAGGACAGCCCGTCTCCCAAGCCCAGCGCTTCATCTTCAGCCCAGAACCAAGAGCCCCCGTCCTCCTGAGAGAGTCCCCCTCAGGATTATCTGCGGTTGGTGGAGGTCAGAGAGCTTCTGACTCTGGACACTGTGAAGATGAGCCCCTCTCACCATCACCAACCCAACCCCCATCTCCACCCCACTCCTCTGGCTGGAGCTGTCGGGATTCAGACCCTTAGAGAGGAACTCCTTTCTGGGTTGGACTTAGCTGAGAGTCCCCTACCTCGAGCTAGTCCTGGTCCACAACTGGAACTGATGGCACATCCTCCGCTCAGTTTGTCAGTCAGCAAACGACAACAGGAAGGAAGGAACGTTCTGCCTACACGCTTTAGAGCTCATGGAATCCTTAAAAAGATGGGCTGCCTTAGATTGTAAATTAAAAATCTTTTTTTGTAAACAAAAACATAATATAAAAAAAGCCTGACAAGATTTTGTGTAATGAAATGAAAAAAAAAAAAAAAAAAAAGAAAACAACTTTTTGATACTTTGCAGCAAGGCTATGTATGCATTTGAGGTTCAATGCAAAGAAGTTCTGTCTGTCATATAGTTTGAATCCTTGCTTTTCTTCCTAGGGGGCTCTGTTTCCCTGTCTAGTCTTCTTACTCTCACCCATTCCTCATAGCACTCTACCCTGTCACTTGTTCTATTCTTTTTTTTACCATAGGGGGAAAAAGGGAGTGAAAGGTTGTCCGTCTGTCAATATGGAACTAGATAAGTGTACTCCACGTTTGAAGTATATGCTATTTTCTTGTACTCTCAAAGTGAATTGAAGTAGATTTTACTGAAATATGTATTATAAAAAAACAAATATGAATGGAAGCCTCTTGGTTTGTGATTTACTCCTACTGTTAACTTAGTCCCTACCATCAGCATGAACATTGGCATGTCTAATAGTTTGGAATATCAAACTGACCAATTCCATTTGATAAGTGCTTGGACATTGCTCTTTTGGTTCTTTGGCTCTTAACAACTCCCCCTTGCATCCAAACTCTAGGTTTTATGACACATTATCATAAAGACAACACTGCCATATTACTGGTGATAAGACCACTAACAATACATACCATAATTATTTCACAAGATATAATTTGCACATCAATCAGCTTTATTTAATTTTCACATTCTGTCAATTTTTTATGTTTTTTATTTGGTTACTTGTGTCAGTCATGAAGACCCTGCTTTGTAGATGTTTTCCCTCCTTGCTTTTAGAATGGTCTGCAGTTCCTCATCCACCTCCGCCGGTCTGGTGCCTGGAGTGACATGGATTAGGAAGAATGGTATGAAGATGACACCAAACACATGTATCACAAACTACATCTGACATGTACTCAGCACATATATGGTATCAGGGATGCTCATGTGAACATGGTCAATTGGAACATACAGATGTGTTTTACTCAGCGCCCCCAAACACATATCTATACATTTACACACTTGGTTTTGATGGGACGTCCACTTCCATGTAGTCCCCCTTATTGTCTGAAGTTGGACAGGGGGGATCGGGTGGTGGAGTGGTTGGAGGCATGTTGCCACAAGTGGTCTGAATGTGGATCATAGGTGCCACTCTGGCATGGGGTACTGGCTTTGTTGCACGGTCCAACACAGGTGAAACCTCTGTTTAGACCACACACACAGTGTTTCAAGGGTCTGCTATCATGCTCTAAATTGTATAGTTGCTGTGGTGACTATTTGGATACATTTGAAAAATACTTTCTTACCAATTTTGTTGTCATAGACCTGGGGAATCACATAGGGATTGAGACGATATTTGGTCTCCTTCAGGAAGTGGTCAAGCACGTCCCTCAGCGAATGAACCTTCACCTGATACAACAGACAGACAGGTTGACAAACACTGAAGCATCAGATGTATTGTATTCATATGGGATGCACCTATACTGTATACTTCATTGTCTGGTTGTGTGGGTCTTTGGGTTGGTAGGTGTACGGGGGCAGGTATGTGACTCACTGGGGGGTCCAGCTCAATGACTAACATCCTGTCTATATGCAGCACCTTGTAGTTCTTGAATACTGTCCCACTGAAACAGAAAACATCCTTAGTCCTGTGTTCAAGATATTGATACAATGAACTATTAACATTTGGTGTTTCCATTTCAAATTCTCTTCTAAACTAAAGTGCATTGCCAAATGACACAAATGACAAGGTGCAATATATGCCTGGGAAACCAGGCATATAAAAAGGCCCATTATTTACTTAAGTTTTTGTCAGGAGCATTCCTTCCTGAAGGTGCCAACGAACAGACCAGTTTAGTGAGGGTCTGTACAATGTCATGATGCAGCTAATTCTGATTTGGTCCCTTTCACAGTCCAGGACAAAGTTGTTGATGTTGAAGCTCTGTGCTCATTGGTTGAGGGTCAGAGATCATACCGTAAGTCATTATGCCTTAAAGTCACAGCGTAGTTGGAAGTGGAGGGACGGATGATGATGTCCCCACGTTCTGGGTTCTCCGTTAGCATACGCTCCGCCTCCTGGCGGCTCACGTCAAACAAACACCTGGAGAAAGTTGACAAGAGGAAGCATGAAAGGCGGATGAGAAAGATGTCTATGAAGGTATGGTGAATAGAAAGATGGGAGGTGTAAACGAAGTATGGTGGGGGAGAGAATGGAGGAGGAAAAGGGAAAGATCAGGAGACAGGATTTGCGAGTTTTGTGGGAAAAAAATATTCCGTGTTGAATAACATCACAGAGATGCTTGCACCTACAAACCCACTTTCTCAAAGATCAGTTTAAACCAACAGATAAACTCACGTTGGGTTTGCAGCTGGGCTGTCTGTTTCTTGTGTGTTTCCCAGGAAGGGTGAGCAGGAGATGAAACTCCTGCTCAGGTCAGGTGGCGTTTGGGGGAAAAGTCTTTGTTTCTCATCGTACAGAACTTGCTTCAGTCTTTCAATCTGGCCTGGGAGCAGTTGTATTTTGCTTGGGATCTCTTTCTGTAAAACACATGCAGTTCTTGTCATGATCAGTAACATCCTTAATCATCCTCGATAACAAAGGTTGCACTGTGCTACATTGGTGCTGACTCTGTGAATGGGGGTCAACATTGTTTCGTCAGTAAATTTCTCCTCTTGTGACATGACTTGTGTTCAGCCTGCCTTTCTCAAACTAAATGACAGTGCATTATATACTATACTCACATATGCCACAGTCATGATGAAACCCCTCCACTCCTCTCCTTTGTCTGGGCATTCCATCTGCATGAAGACATAAACAATGACTCGATCCCGTCTATGGCACACTTTAACCATTTAACCAAGAAATAGTCAAATACATGTAATATATCATATTTACAATGTTTTATTTGTATTTGTAGGTACTTTTGACCTAAAATGTCCCCTGTTTCATAGCCTGGCTTATGTTAACTCTGCATCATACACTTACAAAGATTTGATACATTTGTTTGCCCAGGTCTGCTTTTGATTGTGTGACGCACTAAGGTACAAGGTTGTACTGCTGACCTTCAGCTGAACCTCCTCGTTGATGAGAGAGAGTGTGAAGATGGTCGGGGTCTTCACATAAAGAGAATGCATCTCCATGGCCTTCAGCATATGCAAATCCAGTTTCTCTGTATACTGAAAAGGCACAGTAGTGGTTAAATCAATATGGCTGTTGATTGTGGTTATCAAGTCCACAGTTCTAGGCTGTCTTACTGTGTCCTGTGTTTCGTCCATGTACAGGAAAATGGTGGATCCACGTAGTTCTCCATAGTACTTCTTAAAGTCCTAGGAGACCACAGAAAACAAAATGTTTAGTGCACATGCAATGAGCAATGCAGATCATATTCCATGGCATTGAATGATACAATACTCACTTGTCTTTGACACATAACTTTTTAGTGCACTTCACTTGACTCCCCTGTTTGATTGTCTTGTTTTCTATCTTTCTATTCTCATCTTTGATCTGCTCTATGGGCTTTCGCCGTCTCTCTATTTCTCTATTCTTTACCTTCTCTCCGGTGTATTTCTTCAGCAGAGCTCCAGAGTGGTAGAGTGGCAGAGCTGTGATGGTGGCCCTCCTCTTGGTGATCACCCTACGGGGCGCTGCCATGCTGCAACGCTGGCCCGGTCCGGTCTGGTTTGGCTCAGCTCGGTTCAGGTGAAGTAATCCAAGCTACCATATTTTGACTGTTTTCTCATATAGCAAATGTGCGTCTCGTTCCCCCCTGTCTGAGCTGGTCCCACTGAAAATAATAAGGAAGCAAAGTAATTTACTGTGGGTGAAAGTCCAGTATCAGTTCTTGGTTGCGTAGGCGCCCTTTTTACACACTCACTCTTGGTGATATCTCAATCAACTGTGTGTAGTAAATACTGTATATATAAGCCACACTGCATTCAATTTCTGTATTAGTTCCTGTGTTGGTACCCAATCTTGAAGTTCCACAATAGACATTTGACAGACTAAATGGAGAGTTACTGCATGGACACACTGAGACTCACCAGTATCCATGGTGACATAGCCAGTGTCTGCTCTGACTCGCTGACCTGAGAAGCAGACTGAACTATCGTCCATATCAAAGAGAGTTAGTTAGCTTTATTCAGCACCTCCATTCCATATCAGTGTCTTATATGAGAATTTGGTGATGAAGCTGCTGTGTATCACTCAGAAAGTATTAAATGAGGAAGCACTAGTGTCTCACCGGCTGGAACAAGTGCATTGGTAGAGAGGGTTGTGGTGGTTTTGCTTTATTGTAAAAACTATCAGGGATCTTAATGTACCGATCACTGTAATACGTTATAACTTGAAGTAACTACGGTACTGCTCAAACATTTTTTGTGTAGGTCAAAGCCAATTTTTTTTTGCCATTCTGTTCTTGGTCACACCCATGATTGCAATCAGGGTTTAAATATTAATACAATGGAATGAGGACATACTACACTTTTTTCAGTGTGGAATTTTTCAACTTTGTCTTTAATTTAAATATATATATTTTATTAATGTGTCTTGCTACATACACACTTTATTGTTGGTTTTCTGTAATCTATATCAACCTCGATAGTTCTGACTGTGGTGCTTAGTATTACTAAAAATAGTAGCTGTAATGCTTTCCTAAAAATAAATTTCACATACTTTCACTTGTCAGCTGCTACTTATGGTGCTACTCTCTGTAACGTCTAAACTGTTTCTACTCTATCATGACGTTTTTACCTTGCAGCACCTTATTTAGCTCTTAGATTTGATCAAAATGGATAACAAGTTATTATTGGAGCTAATGACTTGTGGCATTTGCATGGAAACCCTGACGGAGCCTCACCAGTATCCATGTGGACATAGCTACTGTCTGGCCTGCATGGCTGACATGAGGAGCAGAGGGGAGTACCGCTGTCCTGAGTGTCGAAAAGAGTTCCCAGCTAACAGCGATGTCATCAAGAACTACCGTCTGGCTAACATCGTTGATGCCTACCAGAGGCCTGGGTCTTCTCAGGTAATCTCTGATGCCAAACACATACACAAAGAGGCAGCCTTTGGTTATCCAGCCATTGAAGTCTGGGTTTATATGTAGTCTGCTGAACTAGGACTAAGTAGGCTTTTGCTAAATGGACAAATATTAGTTTTCTCCCCAGATACCTCCATTTCCAGGAAGTGGGACAGGCAACATTGTGACATGGCCACAGGTGTTTCTCATAATCCTAGCGAGCGCTACTTTCTGTGAGTAGTACAGTTATAGCATTTGCCTATACCAACAATACAGTGGTCAAATAAAGTACATTTAGAAAAACACATAACGATAACTACCCTCTCTCTACAGTTAAAGTGCTTAGCCTTTATAATACAGAAAATACAGAGCAGCTGGGATCGCAGGCAGAGCCGGACATCTGTCCTGCTGATCTGAGACACCAGGTATGTCTTCTCTCTTCCTATTCTACTATTCAATTACACACGCCTGTTCTTTTTTTCTCCTCGTAAAGTTACTCATTATTTAGACTCATCTAGGTATGGCCTACGTGTTTTATTTCTTTTTGGGTAATCTACCCTTTGTAGAATCTGAAGAAGGGAGGTGTCTCTGAGGTGGTCTGGTTCCTGGTGTCTTTTCCCTTCTGGTGTGTCTGGGTGATCCTCTACAGCCTGTATGGATTGCTGGTTTGGCTCATTTCATCGGTTTTCTCCATAATCTATTTTATTTTGGCAAACATCATATTCCAAGGCATTCTCCTACTGTGTGAAATTGTATACAATATATTCAATAACTTTGTCTATACTGTTGGTAGCATCTCTATACTCTATGGGATCGCTCTCATTATTCGTAGGGATTAACGGATAAATCTGTTCTTTAGTCTGTAATAGGCTTCAATAATGTCCTTTAATTGGGCACAATTTTACATTTCGTATGACTTAAAATGCTGTTTCCCATGGAAAATATTAACAAACCAAATAAACAATCACATCCATATGCAAGAGCACACAGTGTGATGTTTTCGTTCCTGTTCGTGTTTGTCCGTGTGTATTCTTTGTGTAAGCTAATATCTAATTGTGAGCTCTAGGTGTTATTTCTCTCAGCACTCATGTCTGACCCCTGTAGCACTGGTCTGAGCAGCATTGCTTCTCTGTTTAATCCTGCCATCCATCAGTCTGGGGGGGAGGATGGGCGAGGGCGCCCCCTACTGAGAGAGGACAAACATCACCCTCCATCACAGGGACCTTAATGATGGCCCCCGACAGGAGTGGTAACAGACGAGCCCCTGGGGTACCAGTGGAAAGATGAGCTGTAGCACTGATGGGCCTCGTTTAGTTCTATGTGTGTGTAGTGTTATCTACTTACAGAAACAAAGAGAGACTGCACGCATTGTACTGATTGGTCATTTATTTTGAAACCAACAAAGTGACTGAGTTATGTCTTCACAAAATAACAGCATTACTTTATTTAGCTCGATGCTGGTTCTCTGTGGTCATAGTCAGAGAACACAGCAGTGCATGCTTTTTTTTTTACTATAATAAATACATAAAGACAATACCATACTGCAGTGAGTGATGACTTTTATCACAATGATGATACTAGTGAGTGACTTTTTCTTCTCTCCATCTTAGCTGTAGCAGCATGGCTTCCCTGCAGACCATAAGAAAATAATCAGTGCAGTGTTTCTGTAACTTCATGTTAAAACAGAGTAGTTTGGGCAAGTATGAAAAACGGATGTAGCATTAGCTAGGTTTTGTTGTAAGAGACTGTGCTAAAGGTAAGCACATTGACAGGACTGACCAGGCAGGCTATGGCTGAGGTTAGTTGGCAGGTCGGAGCGAGATGTCAAGCTGAGGTTTGAGAGTCTCCAGGCTTCGGTTTGGCAGGAACTGTGATTTTCAGAATAGAAACTGCTTGGGAAATCACCTGGAAAATAATTTTCATAAATTTCATATCAGACCAATGTTTGGAATTCTGTCTGTTCTTGCATTTAGCACTCAGTTCCTCTCCCTCTCTCCTGCTCTTCTTGCTATCCTATCCCTCGTTTCCAGGCTTTCCCTGTTGTTTTTGCTATAATTGGTGACATGATGAAATGCTGAAAGTATGCAGGCAAGTATGTGTTCTTCCACCACTAATAGATTATGTGATGAAACACTGGAGGTGTAAGCAGGCCTGTAATGAGAGTGTGAGGAAGATGGAATGTCGGGTGGCGACAGAGTGCATGCTGGGTAAAGAGAGGAGCCTCGAGGTTGGAGGTGGGTTACACACTGGGAAGGTTGTTAAACCCAGACTAACAGTAACATATCACCAATGAGTTTATATATTTTTCAAGCAATGCTACAAAAACAACAAGCAAACAAATACACACGCTACCTTTGACACTTTTGCTTGCGTTTGAACCAGTTCCCAGAATACCAGTAATAGAGTAGGAGTTAGAAGAGAAGCTGTTACCTGTGGTAACTGACACTGAGGGGGTCAAAGATTAGAAGATGTTTGGAAAGAGAGTGAAGAGTGTCAAAATAGGTAGAGTAGAAGGGCACTTACTGTACCTATTTCACAAGAAAGAGGATGAAGTTGAACTTTATCTCTTATTATCCTGAAAAGAGACAAGGAAATAACCAATAGAATTCTTATCATGATATGTAGGCTATTGTAGCATTTATCAACACCCACCCACACAGACACACCTGTTGATGGAGCTAACGCTGGGTACTCTGTCATGGTCACACACCCGCTCCAGGAGCAGTCTCTCTCTGATCTCCCGCGCGAACATGGCAGGATGCCTCTGCTTCAGCCCGATGATCTTTTCCACCACCTTGGGGGTTGCCACCTTGGGCTTGGAGCCCCCTATCACCCTTGGCCTGGTGCTACCCGTCTCATGGAACCTGAGTAAAGGGAGTTTACGCAGCTGTGGTGGTTATGCACAGTGCTCAACATAATCTGATAACAATTTATGTGAGTTATTTTCACCTGGATAATATCTTGCTGACGCAGCCGTGACTGACGCGCAGCAGGCGGGATATTTCGCACGGACGAACACCCTGGTGCGCCATATCCACGATGCGCTTTCTGGCTAATTGTGGTAACGGTCGTCCGTTAACAAACACCCCACCCAGCTGGTTCACCCCACCGTGCCCTGGGCATTGGAGACATTTATGGATCAACTTTATGCACGTTCCGTTTGTTGCACAGCGCTTGCCACACAGACTCTCTAGACCACACACACTTTAATATTATTGTAGAAAATGTTTCGCTAATATAATCTAGCGAAGTAGGATACATCAATAGATCATTGGCAAGAACACTTCTACTTACTTTGCATGTTGAGTGGTACTTTGCCGCAGCGTATCTCCATCACAAAAGTAAATCCAAATGTTTCAAATATTGTATTTAATTGTTGGAAGAATAGTAATTTGCTTTAATCTATAGACTAGCCTATATAATCTACTTCAAGTGTGGGAACTGACTAAAGGAATAACAAAGAAATGTTGAGATCAGCCTACATGAAAGGTGCAGTTCAAATACAGATGCTCAAAGGTGGGATCACACTGCTTGGTGCAGCGCCGTTTTCTGAAGCTTTTTGGCACCTTCTAAACAGCGCATGCCATGTACGCACACCTCTACTTTCAATTGGGTAACCATCTGGCATAGCAACGAAACTAACTACAGAGTCGCCTGCCAAGGAAAGACATTAACAAAAACAGTTCCCCAGTACTAAACTACGCTAGTGCATAAAACTAAGCGACTTCAACTTTTGTTGTCCAACAAATATTTGAGTTTGTACCGTCGTGTAGCGTAAAACCCTGCGATGGTTTTCGGTCATCCACTGAGGAGCTTTGCATTGAAAACTCAGAGTGGCATAAACTAGCCGTCTTTTCTATGAGATAATTTGGAATATATCATATGTAAAAATAAGAAATTTTATGAGCACGATTCTTTTTGTATTTTTTTTATATTATTAATCATTACACATGACTACTACTACACGTGTCTTTTTTGACAGGTATTTAGCCAGGCTAGCTAGCTAATGCTAAGGCACATGACGTTTAGAGCTGTTCAACCAAAAAATTACTATGGGGTTCATTTCCTGCAATATGTTTATTGTACGGTGATATGTCTGGTTAACTGATGTTTGGTGGGAAAAAGACGGATGGCGCTGAACTAACTGTACGACGATACAACGTACACTACATTGAGGGATGTGACAGTGCCTCAGAGGGAGAAAGTGAGTTGGGTTTTAGTTCATTACAACGGACACCCAGCTCACAAAGGGTTCCCCTCGCCATTCCAGGCAACTCTCCTCCCCTAGTTCTGGCCTTTTCCGCATGCCGATATAAACAAGTCAGGTGCCCCAGTCCATCCTCCAGGGATGGCCGAAACTCAGACCAAGAGGATCAGGACGTGGACTGTGACGAGCCCATAGAGGAGTGGATGATCCTGGAAGAAGAGGAGCAGGATGGAGACAGGAAAATTCAGCTCAACCTGGGCTACTGGAGCAGTGGAAGTTCAGAGTCAGATTCTGGAGATGAGGGTGAGGACCAGGCGGAACAACTGACATAACACCAGACCAGATAGGACAGAGCACTAACCTATTAGTGACCAAGGCAGAGTTCCACAGATGAGGAGAGTTCCACATACAACAAGACTTCCACATACAACAAGAGTTCCACATACAACAAGACTTCCACATACAACAAGACTTCCACATACAACAATACTTCCACAATGTGTTCCATAGACAATGGGAGTTCCACACATAATGATAGTTACACAGTGACAGTTCCCCTGACAGAAAGTTACATACAATAGCAGTTGAGTTTTAACATTGTAGAGGCTGAGGTTGAGTTCCCTTAAGCAATAAAAGTTCCAAAGACAAAACAGAGTGTCTGAGGTCCTCATACAATTATTACACAAACAATAAAGCATGTACACACTGAGTTACATATACAGAGGGAAAGTTCTGTATTTTCCCCAATAGTGAAAACTACAAAGGCAATGAAAAGTTTGCAGTTAGAACTGTGACAGTTCAACAGACTTTCTGAATGACTGTGGAACGTTTTTACTACCACAGTGGAATATATTGAATAAATCATCCAGAAACTTGTGCATTTGTTGTATTTTAAGCAAGGATGCCCTTAGTAGTTGATTAAGCAGGCACATTATCCACACAGTATTATGGTCCCACCGGTTATGTTCTTGGAGCCTTGTTCTGAAGTGTTCTGTCATCCCAACAGAGGAACAGAAGTCAAAAATTGCCTTTAATCCCGACTGGGCCATATCAGCAAAAGACAAGGTAGTAGTCTCATCATTACGGCAAAATCACGAAGGGGATGTACTATATATAAACATTTAATTTCATCTGTTAAAGAGTAGTCTGTGAGAGGCACATTTGGTCTGAGATGATTGGCTGGCTAGGAGGTGTTGTCATGGTTCTCTTTAATGCCCAGGGAGTATACAACCAATCACGACCCAGCCGCTATTACACCCCCGACCGGAGTCTGACCTGTCACAACTGCAACAAGACAGGACATCTGGTCAGGAACTGCCCCATCCCCAGGGTAGGACCCCCCCCACAAACACAGTGTACACACAGAACAGTGTATACACACAGAACGGTGTATACTTTATACTGCATTGACAATGATGCTTGAAATGGATCACTAGTCACCAGCTTGGTGTTTCTGTCCGTAGAAGCGACCCACCTGTGTGCTGTGTGGGCTTCAGGGCCACTTCCAGAGGGCCTGTCCTGGCCGGCACTGTCCCAGCTGCGGACTCCCCTCCCATGGGTACCAGGCCTGCCCAAAGCCCCCTGTCTGGTACCAGCACTGCCACCGCTGTGGGATGACTGGCCACCTCTCTGATGTGAGTCTGTGTGCATGTCCACTGCCTGTGTGTGTGTGTGTGCATATGTATTTTCTGTGTTTGTGTGGTGCCTCTGATAAAGTCTATCAGGAAATGTTTGTCCATCGTTGTGTTTACACACAACCATTAGCTTGTAGGTTGTGAGGTTTTGCTATGAATAAATAAAAACTGTACTTGTACTTTTTTTCGGTTTGTTGTTTACCTGTCTGTTTTTTTCTGACATGCTTTGTTCCATGCCTGTACTCTGTCCTTATGGGTTTCTCTGCATTCACGACAGGGCTGCCCAGACACATGGAGACAGTACCACCTCACAGTGAGTCACCGTGATTGGTGGAAAGAGAAGAAAAGAGGAGTGTTGAAGTGCTGGACTTAAGCCCTCTTACATCTGTGTTTTCACCTTCCTCAGACTCAAGACCGAGTACCCCACAGGCCACACAGAGACCACGCCCCCAATTACAGGAATCGTTCCGCCCACTGCTACAACTGCTCCAGGAGAGGACACTATGGGCATGTATGAATGAGAACATTCTCTCCTCTCTCCTGCTCTCCTCTTCCGTCACACATTACCTGTGTGATGGACTGGTTCCTTCTCTAATTTACTCTCGTCGTTTTGTCGTTATCCTTTTCCCCCCCATCTCATTCTTTTGAGATGGGGGGGGAAACCGTTGCTCGGTTTCTCTTTTGCAGGAGTGTACCGTGAGAAGGATGATCAGTGGGACGTTTCCCTCCCTCCCATATGTCTGTCGCTATGATGACTTGCGAGACAACCTCATAGACGATGCTGGGATACAGAAGAAATGCAGGGGTAATATGTGTTTTCACTTAATCAGCATGCAAACGCACATACACTCACAACTACAGTAGCTGAGTATATATAAATAGCAAATTGATTTTGCCCAAACCCAGACTCGACACAGATTGGCGACACCTCGCTTCCAGAGCACAAGAGGGCTTCTGAGCTTACAGAGGCCAGCGGTGAGGAGGAGCCCCCAGCTCCCAAGAAGAGGGGCCTGGAGGCTCGGAGGGAGGGGGGTAGGAGGAAGACATGGCCAGAAAGACGCAGGGAGAGGCGGAAGGTAAAGATGCTGAGGAGAGAAGCCCAGGCCAGGCGTGAAGGGGGGCTAGGGACCACCACATGGGATGGCTTTGACAAAGAGAGCCATGCCAAAGACATGCACAGGAACCGCTATAGGGACTCCTCACCTCCACTGCAGAAGAGGAGGAACAGTCAAGAGAGGGGGAGAAGGAGCCAGAGCAGGGAGAAGAGTAGGAAGAGCAGAGAGGCAGAGAGGTGGAAAAAGAAAGGAGGGATGAAACGTGGGGATCTGTATTTGCGAGATGACCTTGGACCCATGGACGAGACCCTTCTCTCCATCAAACACAGGGTACGGAACCGCAGGAGTTAGGATGGGTGTGTGACTCCTGAATACATGACCAACCTCAGAATGAACTTGCTGCCTCAGGCCTGTCTTATGACTGGAAAGGAAGTAGAAGTAGTAATCATGCAAGGCACTTGATAATGCTCCCAGCCAGACAACATTTATTTATTTACATCTGTTAAATCCTGGTCTTTTGTTTTAAGGACTAAAGAATATTTGGTTTTTATGGACATGGAAAAATATGATGCAATGCAGAGCAGAGTAACTTCCGTTGTGGTCCTATTTTTTATTCCAAGTTGGCAGGCCAAAATGTTTCGGTAACGTTTTTCCATCTGCGCCAGAAAATTGCATTGTGTCACACATTTTGATTAAGATGCTGTATTTTCATGTATATTTCCAAACTGCCTTGCATGCCTGGAACAAATCATTTTGCTACAGATTACAGGAAACTACATTCTTGTTAAGAGAAATCTTTCAATTTGATCTGATGTTTGCTATTTCTTTCCCTTTCACACACACGCGCACACACACACTCCACATGTCGGTATGTTTGCAGTTACAAACACACAATTGTTTTTATTGGTTTTAAACATTATAAGCATACCCTTTATCACATGTGTGGTTTAAAACAGCATTTTCACTGCACATTATAATGGTGTATGAAATTAGAGGGAGAATGAGAGGGTAAATTACAACCATTCAGTTTGTTGTAGATCACTGGTGTGAAGCATTGCAGGACATAGTAGGACATGATGGGGCAGGCCAGGTCTGGAAAAGAGTTACTAACCTATTGCTTTTTAGAATAGAATACATTTATTTTATAACAAAAAACAAGAATTATAATATTTTACAGTATACACCTAGGCATGATTGGCAACATATATTTCAAATATAATAAGTTATTATATTTTAAGATGTTTATATTTTAAGATGTTGCCAAACATGTTATTAATAACATAGTATGTATGCCTTGTGCTCAAATCACGCCACACTATACAATGTAATTTCTCGATTCGTGTGCTGAAACGGTCTGCTCAATTATTAGCGTGGTTATTACTAGTCGTTTGTCAGACAAAACGAGTCGATCATGGCATCGATTATCGATGTTCCGTTTCCTTGATACATTGTCACCGCCCATTTCGTTGCATTCTGTTGTAATCTCTTTGAAAACATCGTACAAAGTGAATCATTGCAAGTAGCCGTATTTGCCGTATTTTGTTTTGGGCGTGAAAGGACAAATCGTTTCATTTGTTCTGTATTCTATTTGACTAGCCTGGCAACAGATCTGAAAATCCCATTGATTGATCTTCACTTGCGCTCCCCACTGACATCCAGAGAAAACAGCAGCGAATGTATAGTGTGTGGATTTAAATTGGACGAAGACCAATAATCTGAACACAAATGAACACAGTTGATTGCTCAAAACAGAGGATTCGCGTACCAATATCTGCTGTAACCCAAAAAAAATTCAAAGAGGTTAGTGTGCTTGCTGAACTACATCGCTGGGTAGCTTGAAATGTCGGCTGCTCTGGCTTGTTTGACTAACTCGGCTAGCTTTCCTGTTGTTGTTAGCTAGCTAGGCTAGCAATGATAGCTACGACAATGGTATATTTTTAGGCGATAACTAGATTGAGCTAACCGGGCAAGAATACTGAGATTGCTAAATAATGTGGCAGTATGTTTCAGATTTCAAAGGTTTCATGTGATCAATCTAATAGTTTAATATGTAGCTACGTACATTTTGGTCGATTAAGCTGGCTAGTGCTACAGTACAGTACCGAGTTAACGCTAGCTAGGTAGTAGTAGTAGCTACTGGTAGACTCCCCTTGGTTTGTGCTGCCTTGCGTGCTTGACGAGCTAGTAGCGCCGAATGCTAACTAACCAAGAACAAAAGTAGTTGAAAGGTATTAGTACTAATATCTGAGTCATATCTTATATTTTCAAATTATTTGTAAAAAAAAAAAAGGAAAAAAAAGCGAGATTTGCACGCCAACTACGTGGAACTTTGTTGTGCTCAAATAAACTACAAATATTTATTTGCGTGGCGTAGGGAACATGGGGATATCTGCCAGGCTTCCATACTGGAGAAATTGTAACATAAAGCGATCTGGTTCAACTGTTCCTTCATCTGGCTGCAGTTTTGAAATAATGAAAATGTTGGTATGCCATCCAGGCTGTTGTGTCTTGGTGGTGTGATCATTACTGCAACTGATACCACATTATTGATTTAACAGGGATATAAAATCGTTTTAGGGCGAGCGTTCTGCACTCTGCGTGAGCTGAGGTGCAACAACACAGCTGGACTCGGGGGAGTCGAAAAGAAAGACCTAATGCTTATGCATGATGAGCATTATATAACGGCTCTGTAGCCTACCTATTATTCGGTACTAGCAGTTTACCTCTCCTTTTAACAAACGGTTAATGCGGAGGAAGAAGACGGCAACTGAGATACCCAGGCGGATAAGGGGACGAGGAGACAAGTCGGCCTGAAAAGAAGGAGGCTCCTGCTACGGTGAACCTCGTCCAGACATCAGCCATCTACCTCAATACAGCTTCACACTACCACCTCCTTCAGCCATGGACCCCCCGAGGACTCGCTCACGATCGCGGTCAGGATTCTATCATTATGGCATGAACGGGGGAGGGAACGGCAGCAACGCAATCGGCAACGGGAGTATGTTAAATTCCAGCGGCGGGGTCGGGGTTAACTACCCCCAACAGAACAACCCCGGGTGGATGCCTCACGGGGCACGCAGCTACACGGATAACCAACATACCCAGGGGAACTACCTACCTGCCGGGGCTCAGCGGCATGCTTCTCACGGAGCACACAGACATCTTGGCGCTGGTAAGCTACATGCTGCATCACAGGGCAGACTTCTCATCTGCATGCATCTCACCTCCTAGGTGATTATACCGCTGGTGGTATGACTGGTGTGAAGTGCAGGCCTAGCACACTGCTCAAAGCAGTATGATGTCTCTAATATTGCTGATTTGGGCTTTCCATGTAATCTCCATGCTGTTTTTTCCTGCTTATGTTTTGTTATGGTTAGAATGGAACCAGTCCTTTTTGACAAAGCTGGACCTTCTCAGCACTTGGTCACTAGAAATGAATCACCCAAAGGCTCAGTATGAACACGTTTCCAGTAAGCGATAGATGGATAGTGAGTTGTCACTCATTTGATCTGGAGTATTAGTATTAGCATTGACTGAATCATATTTTAAATACACATTCCTAAACAGAGAGCACAGCAAAGGTCCATAAGAGCACCTACCTAGAACTTTTGAACCTGTTATTTGTCACTTTAAACCCTTCTCTTCAATACCACAGAGTTACATGAGGTCCGAAGTGCCTGAACTTTAAAAGTGATATTAGTGGATTCCACTAACCAGGAAGCAGCAGCAGGAGGAAGCAGTGTGTCATTCTAATGGAGTGCATTGCCCTCGGCAGAAAGAGCCATGAATGAATACAAGCTTTTAATGGAGCGCTGTTGTAATGGCATTGCACTGCTGTTTCCCGACCCAAAATAACCCACGCAGAGGAACACATTCACACACATCCCAGTTTGCAGGCACAGACACTACAAAGAGGGATTCATGTGTGCATGACTGAAATGCTCTGTCTCCCAGCTGTTTGATCCTCCTCGTTTCTCTTAGCAGCTGCAGATGCCTTTTTCTGAAGTGTGTGTGTGTGTTCCTCTCGGAGGGAGAGGGGAAGGGGGGGCAGTTGAGCGCTCAGGATTTCACAACTCTTAACATCACTTTCAGGGGAATGTGTCAGGACTGGATCTGGAGGGGCTGAGAATATCATTATCATTTTCAGTCTCTCATTTTCCTTTCTTGGCGTGTGTCTTTATCTCTTTTAGCTCTAACAGACAACACTGGATGTTTTGTGCAGCTAAATTTGTTATGTCGATAAAGTCTTACAGTTTAGTCTTGGAAGCTGTTGGTGTTCAGTTGTCAAGAGCAGCAAGGCTTGAAACATGTCTGGACCTCAGTTTCCCCCCCCCCCTTTCTGCTTTTGTGTTTTCTGGTGTCTCGGTCGGAGCCCTCATGCAAGTGGCCTGTTCTCTGCAGCCGCCGACTGGGCCTCTTTGAGCTGTCATTCTCTGCAGACTTCACAGCGCTCCAGAGCACCATCGCAAAGGGAAGAAAGAGAGGCAGAGGCCTTTCAGATCTGTTGTTTTTAAACAGGCTGAGGGGGCTTGCTGAAGGAGGGGTAGACAGTGGTGCTCTGAATGTTTTCAAATAACTCTTATATATATATATATATATATACTGTATATGTGAGATAAAAAAAACTCCCTTCAGAAGAGCACAAGGACAACTCTGTGTGTCTGTGGGATTGGTGGAGATTGTGTGTGTGTGCGCGTGCTTGGAGGTTGGTGTGCTTGAGTGTAGAAAGGCATAGCAGAGTCATGTTTGAGATCAGAGGGACAGTTGGTGAGAGTTGTAATAGATCAGTGTCTCTCGGAGTTCTCTCCTTTTCCCCGTCTCTCTCTCTCTCAGACGCAGACTTTCAACCCAGGCCAGGGTGATTGCGGCGAGTCATAATCCACACATCATCCATCTTTGAACACCAAACACTTTTGCTGGGCCCTTAGATAATTTTTATTACTGATGAAAAATAATACTTAGGAAAGAGGGGGAGGGAGTGACTACTGGTGTATTTGTGATGGTGAAGCAGGATGAGGTCTTGGCGCTTGTTGTGATGTTTGGTGTGTTTGACCTCAGGCTGTTGTTTTCGCTCCATCCTCTAGGGGGAGGGCTTCACTTTCACTCAGACAGTGTGTGCAATGACGACCGGGACAAGGTGAGCTGGATAATCCACCTGTAGTTTGGAAGAACCTCTTAGTACCACCTTATTAAATGATGTCACAAGATTTAGTCAAATTCCTATATGGCTGCGTTATATCAGTAACATGGTATTTACATAATGTAGATATGATATACATATATGTATTTGTCATGATATCTATACCTGCTAACAGACCAGTAAATGAAATTCTTTTGTCTCTCTATCCCCCTCCTGTCTCTTCCTCCAGATGGAGGACAGTCCGAGCCCTAAGCGACAGCGTCTCTCCCAGCAGTCTGTCTTGGACCTCAGCTCGGTCTCCCCCCCGACTCCCTCCTCCCCCATCCGTCCGTGGGAGCTGCCCCCCAGTCGCCGTCCTCACCCCCACTACATGCCCGAGCGCTGTCACACGCCCGTCCGCAACCGCCGCAGGTATGAGCACCCTCGCAGCGCCCTCTGATGATGATGACCATGGCACTGATGATGATAACCATAGTACTGATGACGGTGCTAATCTGACCCTCCCCTCCCCAGCCCTCCAATGAGACGCCAGCGTGGCCGCCGGGACCGCCTCACCCGTCACCACCCTCACCCCCACCCTCACCCCCACCACCAGCACCATTACCACCATCACAACCCCCACCACCACCACCTTCCCCCTCACCCCCACCACGGCCCTCCCTCTGGGCCCCAGGACGAGAACTACCGCCACGCCACGCTCCCCCAGACGTACCCCTTCGCCCAGCAGGCCCCCCGGGGTCCTCCCCTCGATGAGAGGCCTTACCACCCCTCCAACCTGTCCCCACGGAGCCTCCACCCCTCCAACCTGTCCCCACGGAGCCTCCACCCCTCCAACCTGTCTCCTCGGCTGCTGCACCCCGCCGCCCACCCCCAGCACCCCCACCCTCCCCAGCACCCCCACCCTCCCCAGCACCCCCACCCTCCCCAGCACCCCCACCCTCCCCAGCACCCCCACCCTCCCCAGCACCCCCACCCTCCCCAGCACCCCCACCCTCCCCAGCAGCAGAGCACCATGATGCTGGATCTCCATGACCAGGTTGGTAGCTATTTTCTTTGTCATCATTTTTTAGGTCAAGGTCATGTCTTGTTTTTACTCAGAAATGTAAATGGGTGGCAGTTGATGGCAACTCTCTGGCGGCGAGTGTGTGTCTAGTGTAGGCCCCTAAAGTGTTTGGTGGGTTTTTTGAATGTTTTGTGTGTGGTTATTAAGTGAGTCAAGTGTGTCAGATTCAGATGGAAGAAATTGGTGGACGGACGGTAAATGCACAAGAGCGCAAGATATTGATTTGTTGAGTAACTGTTTCCCTTCGTTCTCCCCCGCCCGCAGGCTTCTGCTCAGGTGTCCTACCCAGTCTCTCCTCCAGGGGCCCCCCCTGGCCTGCCCCCCCGCTCCGCCCCCCAGCAGCTCCCAGCATGCTCAGTGGTCTTCAGCGGTCAGCATTACCCCGTCTGCAGCGTGGCACCGCCTGTGAGTTCCACCAGTGACTGGAAATGTGTCCCTCTGTCTGCCTGCTGAGATGGGCTGGATGTCTAATCTGTGTGATGGATGAGCAGTGACCGTGAAGCAGATCTGGTGGGAGCTGACACTCTCCCTCCCTTCCTCAGGTTCTGCAGACCTGCTCTGTGCAGCACCTGCCCATGCCCTACCACTTCCCCTCGCTGCTCTCCAGTGACCCCGCCTTCCTCCTGCCCCCCCACCTCTCCCATCAACCACCCCCACACCTGTCCCACCACCCCGCTCACCTGCCCCAGCCGGGCCAGTTCGGACCCTACCCCACCCAGCAGGCCCGCTCGGTGAGTGTCCGAGTGGGGCGTACGGATCATGTTTCTGTGTGTGGGGGGGGGGTTGGGTGAGATGAGTCTGTTAGGTTATTCTACAGGAATAAATGTCGTGCTAGCTACAGAGCAAACGGTTATCCTAGTTGGAGTTGCAAAATGACAGGAATTTTCAGTGGTGAAAACTTTCCATGTGAATTTACAGGAACTGACATTAAGGTCGTTCAACACTCTTGAGTCTCTAGGAAGGCACTTGCAACCTTCATTTTGATTGTCTGTCTCTCTCGTCCTCCCTGTCTCTTGTCATCCGTTGGTGCCAGCCCCTGCAGAGGATAGAGAACGATGTGGAGCTCCTGGGGGAGCACCTGTCGTTGGGGGCGGGGCTCCACTACCCCCCTGCCACACACCCCTCACTGCCCCCCCACTCCACCCAGCTGCACTTCCTCTCCCATGATCCTTTGCCACAGGAGTTCTTTGGAGTGGTGAGCTATACCCCACCACCACATGAAAAGAGAGTTCAGTGAGGCACGTTTAAGATGTATTAATTGTAAATGATTTCCACGTTTTGTTTGTTTTTTCTCTCTCTCGCTCTCTGCTTCTAAGTCGTATCCAAACTTCATGCCTCGTCGTATCCCAGGGCGACGCCACCGCTCCCAGCTGCCACTGCCACCCTCGCCTTACCACCCCAGCTTCCTGCCTTACTTCCTGTAAGTAGCTCATTGGCCCCTTTGGGGATTTTTGTGAAAAGCTAAAACGAGCGTCTTTCATGACCTCCTGGAGGAATCTCACCGTAGGCGGTTTAACCATCCCTCCTGATCATGGCGTCGGTGCTGTATCTGGAACTGCTTACACCTTTAAATTACTGATCCACATCTTTAAACTACTGATCCACACCTTTAAACTACTGATCCACACCTTGCGCGTTCAGTGTCATGAAGTGTCTCCTCCTGGTCCTGTGCTCCCCCAGGTCCATGCTGCCCGTGCAGCCCGCAGGCCCCGCCATCAGCCTGGAGCTGGACGTGGACGATGGGGAGGTGGAGAACTACGAGGCCCTGCTCAACCTGGCGGAGCGGCTGGGCGAGGCCAAGCTCCGGGGCCTGACCAAGGGGGACATCGAGCAGCTGCCCTCCTACCGCTTCAACCCCAACAACCACCAGTCAGAACAGACCCTGTGAGTGCTCTCTCGCTCTTTCTCTCAGTGTTTTGATGCGCTTTCTGTCTCCCTCTGTCCCCTTGAAGCAGCCAGTTGGATCAGAGGTTCATTGGCGTTTACAATCTTGCACGTTGGTTATTGGTTGTTATGTTTTTGCCCATATTAATGTGCTTTCCCCACAGGTGTGTGGTGTGTATGAGTGATTTTGAGTCTCGCCAGCTGTTGAGAGTTCTACCCTGCAGTCACGAGTTCCATGGCAAGTGCGTCGACAAGTGGCTAAGGGTAAGATGTTTTGCTATTGACTGATGTATTTAGTTTAAAGGTTTTGAACACAAAACTTGTTTGTCTTCATCTGCCTCACTCTCTCTCCGTCTCTCGTTTCTTGTTTGCTGTCCTCTCCTTCCTTCCCGACCCAGGCTAACAGGACGTGTCCCATCTGTCGCGCCGACGCCTCCGAGGTCCAGCGAGATTCTGAGTGACCACCAGAGGGAGACAAACCACTCCAACTGTTAAACAGTTTTAGCACTGCCCCCCCCCCCTCGCCCACACAAACACACAATCCTGTCCAACCCTATCGACTTCTGTTAAGCCTCACGTCTTCTCAGCTGTGAATGTCCTTCAGCTTGAACTGCACCTGTGTGTGTGTGTGTGTGTGTGTGTGTGTAACCGAGTTTAATTGGTTGTTACATGTGCATGCATATGTATGAACATAAAATTGCCTGTGTGTATGATTCCTGGCCTCTGTGTTTGTCTGTGTGTTTGTGAGACTGGATTGGTGTTTCTGAGCATGCATGAGTTTCTATATGTACCAGACCTTAGATATGTCTGAGTGTGAATGAATGTGAGCAGGACAGTATGCGCGCGCACACCAGGGCATCTTATATGCTTCATTCCACCTGAATTCAACCATCATGTCTGGGATCTAATCCTTCTGCCAACTGACTTACATAGGGGTGAATACCACCAAATGACAGGTCCATGTCTATAAAGGTTTTCCAGTGCTTAAAAACAGACTTCTCCGATTCCTACCTCACTGGTGGTGAACAGGCGTCTGCATGGATGGAGGATGAAGCGTGTCGACCGTCTCTCCCTGAGGTTGAGGAACTTGCCTCCAAGCCACAACTCCCCTGCCACTAAACGTTTGTCAGATGCAGTTGAATCACGTAGACGTTTTACAAATGCTGCACGCTGGCTTTTCACCGCTGTAGCTTGTCTCAACCAAACTTACAGCACAGGACGTGAGGACTTGCTTCTCTAGTGTTTGCGAACTTCCAACGGCTACTGATTTGGTGTTGTGACTGCTGCAGTGTGGTAAAGTAGGAGAGGAGCCCAGCGCCACAATGCCCGCATGCCCCATCGGTTGCCCCACCGGTGTGTCTTTCGATCCATCTGGGCCATTATTAGCGTCTCAGTAGTTCTTTCTGCTAAGCAGTTACCTCATCATTCCGTTTTTGAACATTGTTCACTTCAACACTTACCTGTACTCAACTTGAGCGCGTTTGTATCCTTATATATATATTTTTCTTTCTTCTTGTTTTTGTTTCGTCCCTATTAAAGATAAAGATTTTGTCTGTGACTTTGCAGTGGCACATGTTATATCTATATACAAGACTGTATAAATATATGAAATATTATCTGTATACCAAATAAAAGGCTTGATATGAACTTTTTAAATATAAGTCACCTTTTTGTACAGTTTTTAAAAAACGCCCAGTGGTTACAGTTTGGTTGTGCTGGATTTCTCTGTGCTGAATGTGTTAGATTTGAGGTGGTGGTAAATCAATAAAATAATAATACTCACCAACAGTTCACTACTTGGCTCGTTTTTGGATACAACTAGCAGCTCTGTACCCTGTCAGTTCATCAGTGGGTCGTTCATGTGTATTTGAAAGTCTTAAACGTACATCGCCACATGAGGGCGTCATTGCTCCTTCGACAAGGTGGGTTGCTTCAGATGAAGAACCTTTTTACACACGATGTTATGCCAATCATCTTTTAGTAGATCTCCAAAGTCTGAATGGTGAGAATATATGCTCTTTGTTTCCGCCTTCGTCCTTGAATCTGCAGAGTTATCAAACAATTTGCCTTACCTTGGCATATCTTTGGCATTGACCCTTTTAAAATCTTAAGGGACTCAATTCCATGAACCTTTCTTCAAGTGTAGCACCTTTTACATATGTGTAGTCTATGTTTAAGCATCTCCACTTTAATTTTCCATCCATGGGGTAGTGGGAGTCAGAACAGGTTGTTTTCTGTAGTGTATTAGACACGCTGTGGTATGACTAGTTATATTTGAATGTATTTGCGATGATCAAGCAACCTAATCATGAACCACTTTGTCTCAGATCTCAGGTGGAACTGTGCATGGACACACAGCTGTTGTTTAGCAACACATGGACATGGCAAGAGAGGGTTGCTGGGGCTGTTTCATGTTAGATAGACTGCATGTTTGTGTGTGAGAGCCTCTCCCTTTCTTTTATCTGCACAGAGAGAGAGAGAGAGAGAGCTATTGCTTATTGTCCTGTCAGGCTCCAGTGGTGTGTAGGTGTCCTTGTCCTGTCATATGGGTGAAATTCCTCTGCTCAGATGCACACACAAGACAAAGACAAATGTCCAGGACATACAACAGACACCCACACGAAAAGATAGGGGCCAGACAGAAAGGAAAGTGGGAAGGTCATTGCACATGTATACGGGAATGGATTCAGAGAGGGATAGTTCAGTAAAAGAAGGACAAGAAGGAAGAGCAAGTTTTTGGGGGAGTTCATGTTTAATTGAATTAGAAGCCCTCCTGGTCCAATGAGTATGCGTCAGAAAAACAAGTGGTCCACCCTCTGTCCTTTACAACCCGGCTTTCCTGTTTTTCTCCCTCTCACTGTAACTGCCGCCCTGCAGTCTAACCAACTTGTCCTCTACAGGGTTCAGTGACATTGAAGAAATGTTGGATTTCCGCCTAAAACTGTCTCTCCAGTTAAAGCATGATGAATTCACTGAAAATATTTGCACTCTCTTTGTTGCTCTCTCTCTCTCTCTCTCTCTCTCTCTCTCTCTCTCTCTCTCTCTCTCTCTCTCTCTCTCTATCTCTCTCTATATCTATCTCTATCTCTATCTCTATCTCTCTCTCTCTCTCTCTCTCTCTCTCTCTCTCTCTCTCTCTCTCTCTCTCTCTCTCTCTCTCTCTCTGTCTCTCTCTCTCTCTCTCTCTCTCTCTTTCTCTCTCTCTCTCTCTCTCTCTCTCTCTCTCTCTCTCTCTCTCTCTCTCTCTCTCTCTCTCTCTCTCTCTCTCTCTCTATCTCTCTATCTCTCTCTCTCTCTCTCTCTGTCTCTCTCTCTCTCTGTCTCTCTCTCTGTCTCACTCACTCACTCACTTTCTCTCACACTTACTCACTCACTTTCTCTCACTCTCTCACTCCAAGATGTATCACTTTGTTAGCTTTAATTACAAAAAGTGGATTGTATTGGATACATAACATCAGAATTACAACTCTTTGGTTTTAATACTGTTTGCATAGACACAGTTCAACAAAACCTAAAACGCTTTACACTTTGACCTAAAGAACATGCCTTCTTGTGGCATTTTTCCAAAGATAACTTTATCTCCAATTTCCACATGGAGAAACACAAAAAAACAATATTCTATTAGTTTTGAATTTCCAAGAGCCCTTCCCCTGTTTTATTCTCCTCCAATCTCCAGTTTACTGGCTGTCCTCCAGCTGCCCTGGATTGGCTCTGTGTCCTCAGGCTCTTTTATTATTGGTGGAACGACCTCCCCAGAAGTCCACAAACTTCGTCTAAGTGTGTGTATGAAGGAACTGGTTACCCTTATTTTTGGTCATTTGTTACTAACTCTGTCTCCCTCCTCCTCAGTCTTAAGTGTCTGTGAGTGTATATAAGAATGCGTGTATGTTTTTCAGCTTGTTTGTGTATTTCACTGCGTGTCTGTGTGTTTTTCAGCCACAGTTCAGAACGCATGTGTGCTCTAGGTTGACAGACTACATGGATTCTCCATCCTGTCTTGTGCTAAAGGCTGCCGCGGCACTGAGCTCAGATGCATGTTCTTACCCACGCAGCTTCACCCACTTGACCCTCATACACACACCCACACCCACATATACATCATAACCAGTAGTGCCAGGGATAACCTTTTATGTGTCAGAGGGAAGATACTGTACATAAGGGGTTTAATTCCCTGTTAGTTCATCTCCTGGAGTGGAATGTGTGCGTCTATATCTGTGTGTTTGTGTGATATTTATTTCCTAGGGATTCCCCCCCTGTCTGCTTGCACTGTGACTGCCAGCCATGTCATCATGTTCTGAGCTGTCACAGACTATCACTGTCATCCTCGGGAACTGAGGTGCGTGTGTGCGTATGTGCGTGTAAATATCTCAGGGCCATGCAGGGTTTAAGAGTCGGGCCATGGCTGTCCCTTTGACACATTCCACTGCGGTAGAGCGCCAAAACGACGGTGAGGGAGAAGGTTTGATGTGGACGTGCATCCGTATGCCCTGGGCTGTACATATGCTCCACCCCGCGAGAACTCAGATCATAGGAAACCCAGCTACATCTGGCTTCACCAGAGGGGTCACTCAAATCTATAGACGTTGAATGTACTCTGAAGAGTACATTCAGAAGATGAAGATGTCTCTAGGGTTGAAGAAGGCTTAAACAACCTTTGGAGGAAACACACACTAACAGAGGGGTTTGACTTGTAAACCCGTTTGCATTAGATCTGGGAAGTTTGAGCATGTGTTTGGACATATAGGTGTAGGTGCTGCTGAAGGTGAGATTGGTTCTGACCCCCGATCCTTCCCTCCCTTTATGTATGTGAGAGGGATCCAGAAAACGCACCTTTCTCCTGTTTGAGACACTGTGTGTGGAACTATGTGGTGTGGCTTGTAATTCACTATGCTCTTGTCCCAGCAGGAACCGATCATTTTATCCCGCTTCACTGATTGGCTGTTTATAAAATCTGTCTGCTGACTCATCCTTATCCATGCTATCTTGTTCGTGATTGGTTGGATTCTGAGAGCACTCCGATAGGCTCCTCCCCCATGTCCCGGGTAGCAGGTGGTGAGGGTAGAAAGCTTCAGAATGAGGTAGCATCCAATACACCTTAAATCTAATATATGACAGCACAATCAAAATGTGTGTGTGTGTGTGTGTGTGTTTGTCTGTGTACATTTACGTATCTGACTTTTGTGATAACATTATCAGTTGTGATTAGATTTTAGTTTGTTGTTCCCTGAATGCCCCCGGCTGTCCTTAGAAAACGAGACCTCAATAAAATTTGATATTATAGTTTGATGGTCGGATATTATTTTGGAGAGCTGGCTCCCTCTCTGATACAAATGTGCTCTAAACTCTATTTAGGTCTAGCATGAATTGCAGTCTGAATATCAATAATACAATTTCCTATGATAGTTGCCATTACAAATGTCCTGTAAATTTACATTCTTTAATAAAGCGGTCTCTGACTTAGACAATAGTGGAAAACATTAGCCTGTTTCCAGGAGCTAAAGTGCTCTACTCTGGGCCCTGTCATTGTGCTTCATGCACATGGTACAGGCCTCCTGTTTACATACTGTATGTTGACACTCCAGAGTACTGCAGGGAGGACCCAAGCCTCATAACCTACTGGTATTAGGAGTGGGATTTGGCCATCCTGGTAATTATGTTTAATGAAAACACACGCACACACAAAAACACTCAAATGCTCAAATGCACACACAGCGAGAGAAAATGGGAATAAGAGAGAAAAAGAAGGAATAAGAAAGAGCAGGTGCAGCTGAAAGCCAGAAGCCAAAACACTCTCTTTTTCTGTCCATCTCTTTCACCATCGCTATCTGTCCTACAGGCAGATCTTTAGTCAAACATCTTTTGACCTTGAAACTCGATTAGATGAAATGGTGTGGTGGTACCCATCAACACCCACATTTATTGTGTGCAAATACCAAAATCAAGTACGTTTTCAAGAAAGAGATGAATTAATACACGATAATAAGAAAAACTGAGATAGAAGGGTTCCGATGAGTTAATGAGGCAGACATACATGATCTTTCATTCCTCTCTCTGCCCCATTTCTCATCATTAAGTGCTCTGAAACTTCCCCTTGAGAAACTACTTTTGCATAATAATCCACAATAAGAAGAATCCTCACAGCTTAAACAGTACTTAATTAGCATGTTAATTAGTTAGTTTTTGCCTGGTTTATAATGTTAAAAGTCCTCAGAATCTCATACCAGATTAATTTGGAGAGATTTGCCCACTTCATGCTATATAGGACTCCACTGGTGTCTTGATAGCCTGAAGTCTGCCTCACATAGGTACATATCTATGGACTGGTAACAGGCTGACCTTACCTACAGGGCTTTTCTGTGTATGTATTGTGTGTGTGTGCGTGTGTGTGAATGTACACACACACATACAATCTGTAGTGCAGGTTAAGGGGGGTATTTCAGTTTATCCATGATTTTGAAGGCAGTCTGAGTAAATATCATGGAATAGATAACCATGCTCTTCCATCTGCAGTGTCTCTGTGGTTTTCTGCAATGATGACGTTTGATCGGTTTTGTTCAGTATTTCGGCCTCAGCCGTAGGTTCCTCCCTCTCCCTCTGCTTTCCTCTTCCCTCATTGGGTGTGCTTTGCCTTCGGCAAGGGCACAACCTTTGTTCTCTCACATATATATTATTATTCTTTTTGCCCCCCTAAAACTCAGTCAATATTTGGCCTACATAGACAACCTAGGTGTCAAACGTTTCGTCCTGGTACCGATTGAGTTGCTTCTATTGGGATTTAGTTCCGTTGCACGGTTTAAGTAGAAATTACGTTTTTGTGTCGAAAAGTGAAGCTAACGGTGGCTAACTTGCTAACCTCAGTCAATGACGCTACTTACGTCACTAACGTCACGAAAACTCGCGTGACTACCTCTAGCAGAATATTAGTTTAGCAGCTCGTTAACTTCTGGGAGATAGCTAGGCTAACTATAGCTTTACTGCAAGGCAGCTGCAGAAACGCCACAAGCAAAGAGGCCAGGGTGATAACTATTTACTAATTTTACTTTGTGATATGACACACAATTGTGATGTGTAATGTACAATATAAGCTGATATTATTAAGGAAGTACATCTACTTTCGGAAACAGTAGTCTACTATTTCACTGAAGTATTAGCATCATGACAT
The DNA here is from genome assembly GCF_963692335.1 of Osmerus eperlanus. Classification (NCBI taxonomy): domain Eukaryota; kingdom Metazoa; phylum Chordata; class Actinopteri; order Osmeriformes; family Osmeridae; genus Osmerus; species Osmerus eperlanus. The sequence goes on along the minus strand of NC_085030.1, from coordinate 10,905,678 downwards.
TAGCCTCTGTTGCCCGGGCAACACATAACAGTGGTCTATGATGCATCTGTTTTCAATCGTTAAAATAAACATTCCTCACAAATACGTTTTCGTTGTAGGATTTATTATGACATTAGATTACAAGTAAACGATTTGTGGGTGAAATTATCATTACCTGTCGTTTCAAACTAGTGTAGCTCACTGCAACGCTGTAGCCTACGCGAGACACTACAAAAACATCTACACAGCTGTTTAGAAAGTCAAACGGCAACAGAACATGTTCGGCACTCCCCTTACTTAAATCAAAAGTCTATCTAACTACTAACCTGAACTTCATTGCCACAGCCTAAACTTTGTCAATCTGTTCATGAAAATAATTAATTTCAGCCTAAACCGTACAACGGAACGTTAAATCCAATTCAACCAACACAATCGCTACCAAGACAAACACAGCAGTAGTCTAGTACTGTACCGTAGTAGTACAATTTACCGGGGCAGCTTCTCGCATTTTGCGTTGTTACTGACGCTTATTATGAATGAGCGATTTTCCACTAAATAAATGTCAAGCTTATTTACGTTTTGGGGGGCATATTTTCAGTTAGCAGATGGTACTGTTTGAATCGCAATTCCATCTTCTAATCTACAGTACTGCGTCGTAGAATAATCTTCAAAGGGGGTGCTTTATTAATGAATGAATGCAATGAGTAGGCTAAATGCCTGAAAATATCACGAGAAGTGAAACACTTAAAAGGACGTTTAAGTCATAGAGATTAGGTCAATTTTTACACCGGTCTGCCAAATGTATTCGTTTTGATTCAACGATGAGGCTGCCTCTTGCAGGGGAAATTTGAAGCCATCTATTTCATTCTACACTTCACTCGTATTTTCAGTTGTAAGTGAGCAGCAAAAAAAAAAAGCTTTTAAATCTATGTAATCTTTATAAATAATAAGTATGCATTTTTATATAAAATATACAGAAATATCAGTTGTAAAAATGTAATTCAAAAATGGACCCCTGTGCAACCAACGCAAGCAAGCACACCCTACAATTTCCCCAGAAATGGTACCCTCTCTAGTTCTTCTTGTTGTGCCTGGGGACAGCCCCAGGCAGTGTTGTGACCACTGTTCAGCTGTTACCTCTTCACTTTAGCTCCTTTTCCCCTCCTTCCCTTCTTCTTCACTCGAGATGTTGGTCCCAGCGTTCTCTCTCTTTACATTTGTTCCGCCATGTGTGGTCAGACGTATGATGTATGTTGTACGCTGGCCTGGTACTGGTTTCAGGTGCCTGTTATGCCATACATCTTTTCAGGAAAAACATGGAACATTTCCTGTCACCCGTGTACAAAATGACATCACTTCCAGGACTGTTACTCTCCTGAAATTGACACGACCTGGATGAATGAATTTGGACCTGTATCTCGTCAGTATGCATGCACACGCACAAACACATACACTGCACCACTCTTCCCTCAACTTCCCCTTGCTCGTTATTGCCTGGGAATGCTGGAACACGACTGAAGCATGTGAAATTCTGAAGCGTGTCACATTGTCATGCTGGATAAACTCTCGTAGGTGACAGCTCACACTGGAGCCGGGTCTGGATTATGTTGAGCCATGCATCTCTTCTGGGCTTCAGCGATGATGACACAAGAGGCTTTGTGCTCCGGAACACTCCGCTGAGTCTGTTGAGTGAGGCTAGACACACTGTACTAGCTCTTAATGTGGGTGGAGGAGGGTGAGAGAGAGTCGGAGGGAAACGGGGGGCAGAGGAAAGCAGAAAGAGAGGTGGGGTGTGAGAGAGTGAGACATGGGGAAGGTGGAAGGTACGAGAGAGAAACAAGTAGGGGAAAGAACGAGAGTGTGAAAAAGCAAAGGAAAAAGAAGAAAGTGGGAGAAATGGAGTGAGTGAGCAAAGTGAGAAAGAAGAGAGAGAGAGAAGTCCCATTCCAAGTCTCAACCATCAGAATGACAGAGCCTGGATGTGACAGTCCACCAGCATGGGAGAAGGAGAACCCAGGCTCATCTGGGTCATCATCAGACTCAAACAGGCACAGCAATCAGCAATGTCTCTGGGTCCCTGGGAACGCATGACAACACCACAACCCAAGATTTCAAGAGAGGGGTGGGGGGGCATGGGCATAGTTAATGATGACCTGGGGGGACATATGTGCGCCGGGGGGGGGGGGGGGGGGGGGTGTAAAGTCATTTAAAACCCATCTATTGAGGAGACTGACAAATACTGTATGTTGGTGCCAGTGTTGATCACGTTACCATTGTTTTAGTAGTGAGAAGAAAGATAGGATGAGCACACCGGATACTGTGCTGCCATTACATGATTGAATGAGATTATGTGTGTGCGTGTGTTTGTAAGAGTGCCTGTGAGGGAGTTGTGATTGATCACTATCCCATACCTGATGATGCAGTGTGTAGAGAGGAGGACAAAGTGCATGGGGATTGTGTGTGTGTTTTGTGTGTGTGTTTTAGCTGCTCCCTCCAAGGCCTGATCTCATAGTCCCAATAGTGAGGCCCTCAGAGAGGTCTAAGTAGCTTTCATTAGATTCATGCTCTCCCATAGCTCCTCTCCCTCCTACTCCACAGTTTTTAGAGACCAGGATAATGGCAAATTAAGAGATAGATATTTGTTTGTGTGTGTGTTCATGACAGAGAAGCAGGTATGGAGTGATGGCTCTGTTGGTTTCTCTTCTCTCTTGTCCTCTTCCTCTTTCTCTTCTACTCTTCCACCCACCCACCCACCCACCCACCCTCCCCCACACCCCACCCCAACACACACTCCTCCCCCCTCTCTCTGGGTAGTTAAGCAGGGCCAGTCTCAGCGTTGGCCACTTTGCGGGTGAGGTTACCGTTCATCGTGCGTTAATTAAGTTCACACAAAGTTAATTGCATAATCCCCCACCGTAATTGTTACGTAGCCCCTGGTTACCAGCTGAGTCCACCGCGCGCGCAGCTGAAGTGGTTGTGTTTATTCCCGGGTAATGAAATGAAATGACTCGCGTTGTTCTGTCTCCGTTGACCTATTTCACCGAGACTCCCCGCTAACCTCATACGGAGTTGCCCATTAGGATGCACCCATCTGTTCTGTGCGGATTTGAGTCCTTGTATTCTATGTGTGTAGCCTACTGTTGGTGTGAACTAGTTTCCAGTGTGGGTGTGCGTTTTGTGAGTGTGGGCCTAATTCATTTTGGCCTTATCTGACACATTTTACCAACGGGATTATTTAGCAACCCCTGTGAACTAAACCATAAAATGTGGTTCCATTCCCCTGCCATCTACAATGCCCTCTAAAATCGTTTAAGTAACTTGGGTACCCCATTTATGACTACATTTATATCGGTAGACATCAGATTATTAATTATTACTTCTGCCCTGTGAGTGACTCAACCTCACTCTGCAGCACGGACGCGCCACCGTTCGGTTCCCAGCGGACGGCACCTTTCCAAGCCTCAAGCGGTGAAGCCACCCGGGGCGAATGTGTAGAATGTAGATTACTCTGACATCATACATTGTGCCCGTCGAAAACAGAAAGGTAATTTAATCTAAATACAGATTTCAGGGCTTTCATATTTTTTTCTTCGTTGCCTGATTATGAAGGGGGTAAAATATAAAAGTTTTCTTTTTATTCAAATGGGAGATTTTAGTGATTGGAGACGCTTTTAATATACTCCGCCGAGGGTGGAGTCATTTCCTGTTCTGGAAACAACTTAAAAACACCAATTTGCAGGGTATGATTCTATTTGTAGCTGAAATAATGGAGCATAAGAGGCCACTGTCCCAATAGCCTTTTTCTAAAAACTGCCTGGGGTTTGCTTCTTGTTTGTTGTCACATATGTCAAGTCAGTTGAGGCTGCGAATAAGGATAGAATCACCGCCCCGACTGAGAACGCACCACGGCAGGGCAAAAGTGAAGACGGACGCTTTCTTCTTTTATCTGGCTTCAGCATGTACGGTCCACAATCAACGAGATTGATGTATTTCGGGTAATATGTTGTTTCCATAGTCGTCACATTTCGGGAAACTCTTTTGACAGTACTCTAGCGGAATTAGGAACCGATTCAGCTTCCCGGTTTGCTGTGCGCTGGCAGTTCCAGGACTAGCGGGGGTAAGACAAGCAGCCCCACTCCTACGCGCTGTCACAGAGAGACCTTCGCATGCTGGGACAGCGAACAACAGTCTCCACACCGGAGCTGAACACTCCCGCCTTTATGAAATGAATAGACACTGACGGATTTTACAGATTGGAGATGACACCTCTATAAACTACCGTCTCCACACTCACTATTACGTGGCGTCTTGATTGAATGTAATTTTTTCACACCAAAAAAAAAAGCGAAAAAAAGACGCAACTCCTTCATCGCCAAGTTTCGGCGCTTCGGTCACATTGGAGGGAGGCAGCGATGGCAGCCTCGGTGACAGCGACACTCGCTCTCCTGGTTCTCACCGTGGCATGTAAGTAATCCCCTTTAATTTGGACGCCCGGAAGGGAAAATGACCGTCTTGGCACTTTGGTATATTTGTTGACTATGCATATCGGCTCTCCATTTTCCAATGTAGCCTGTCAACTATTAGCTATACATCCACTGTTCGATAGGTTATTTAGCTTACAAGTTAAAATGAGATAGATGAGCTAACATTGGAGGCACAGGCAACAGTGGAAGATATGCGTAATCCTCTGAATTGTGTCAAAATGATTGTGATGTCTAGGATTTAATTGTTGCTCTCTTCAGGTTACACATTCCAACGGGACAGCAATTCGCAGGCAAAAAGTAGTGGACGTTTTTCGTGCGTCAGATTGTGTTTAGCACGTGATTTATAATACGCTTCGATTAACTAATTTACTCTCTCTTTTACACCACAAACAACAAGCTTACTGCAAAAGGCGGAAAGACGTGAAATTATGAAATACTCTTTTCATAGGCTCTAAAGATTTCTATTTGGATTTAAATATGGGTCACATTTTGATGTTATCCTACTGACATCTCTCATCACCAGATCAGAGATTGATGAAATCGCCCAGGCATTTTAACAGATACATTTATCACATTAAGAATCATATTAAAGTAAAATATAAATCATATGATTTTGGCCCACTATGTGTCTAATGACGGGTACGGTCTACTAAAAGTGACTATCAGGGATTCAAGTCCCATTCAGTCCTGGTGAAAGAACATGGACAACTAATTTAAAATGTATTGCCATTCAGAGAGATTCAAGCTCCAATCTATGGACTGTCATGTAAAGTCATGGACAGTCTAAACAGACTGACCAGCAGAAAACCCTTAAGTGTGAGTTGGAGATCTGCTAGACTGTGGAGGTCATCTGACCAGACTGCTGATTTAGTGTCAATTGGAAATCCCAGTGGTGCTGTCCATGGTGCTGAACCCTAGTCTCTCCGCTCCAGTTATGCTGTAGGTCCCTCAAAGTATTACTGGGGTTAATGCAACTTCTAAAGTTGAGAAGAAATTAGAAGAAACATCAGAGGACAGTGAGATTAGTTCATACGACTTCCTGTTTGTGGCTGATATGTTCCATTCCTTTAGATTATACTCCTTAGACGTTAGGTTTTCATTTCTATAACCTAACAGACTAACAATTCCATATTTTGTTCACAAGTAATGGACGGACACCGATTGTCCTGGGTCCGGATTAGTACTATACCTTGATAGTTTATGTATATTACAGTGTGTCTGACCATTTTCTCTCTGTAGCCCTGTACCAAGTCACACAGAGAGGCAGTGCACCTGCTGTGGAGCGGTCAATGTTTAGGGTCGGGGGAGGGATGGCTGAGGGTCACCCGGGGACACTGGCTTGTCATTGTGTGACTAAGTCACTGTCACCTTCAGAACTCATCCTGTGGGATGAGAGACCTCATCCTAGAGGGGATAAATCTGGCAACCATTACATCTGGCAACCCACTGCACAGGAGTTTCATGTTGCCTGTCTCATACTCTTTCCCCCTGTCCAATGGTCTCTCTTTACTCCTCTCTCCCTTCTACCATTCTGTCATGTTTTCCCTCCATTTAAACATTCTGTTCTTTCTTGGGTTGTGCATCTCTCACTGGCTGCAACTTCTCTTTTCTCACACACGCTCTTCACTCGTAGCCACTTTTCTCTCTCACTCACACACACCTCTCTCTCTCCCTCTCTCTTTCTGTGTCTCTCACTACATTTTCCTTTGTCGTTCTCTCCCTCCCCCGTCTTTCCCCCTTTCTCTTGATCTCTCTTCCCACCTAACCCTGTCTCTTTTTTCATTTCTCTCTCTCACTCCCTCTTCCCCTCTCTATTTCCCTCTCCACCCCCCCCCCTCCTCATCTCTTTTTCTATTTTTCTTTCGCTTTCCCTCGATGGAAGCTGCATTTTCTAGTATGCATTGTAAGGCATACTAACGTTACTGTAACCCTGATTAGATCTCTTGCTCGCTGACTCACAAAAAAAAGGAGGAATCACATGATCATCTCTCTTTAGCATGTGTTGCACCCCTACCATAGACACATACACACACATTAGTCTGCGGGCATGGGAATCACCTCAACGTCATGGCCTGCCCATATTCCTCTCTCTATTAGGTCATTGGCGCAAGAGCTATTCTTAGGTTGTTGTTTTCACACAAGGAACGATTTTCCTTCTACAAAACCACACAAGGCTTGCAGACCCTAACACTAGAGAATCAATGAAGAACTCTAGCCCAAAACAACACTTGCTGTTTACAGTCAATCTACAAAACAGAGGAAAGGAAGAAAGAAGGAACAGAAAGAGAATGAATACAGCAAACAATTACAACAGGAGTGAGAGGTGTGTGGTAAGAGGCAGCAGTCTTTATCTCTGTCCCACAGCAGATGATGTGAGAATGAAGGCGTGGGTGAAGAGAAGAACAGCCCTGTCCCCCTCCACCAATCCTCTCAGTCTCTGGTGGGGTTGAGAACTGGAGGTGGAGAAGATGAGAGGAATAGGGAGAGGTGGATAAGTGGTGGATGGAATTATAGGTAGAAAAGGAAAGGAGAACATGTGATGAGAGGAACCAGGAAGGTGGGCTAGATAAGGGAGGGCAAGAGAGAGCGATGGGGGGGGGGGATCAATGAAGATTATCTTAAACCAGTACACTTTTGACTACAATTCCATTGGGTCCATCAAGGGCTACTTTTAAACTGTTGAATGCTGGGAAATGTAGGCAGGGATGACCTGTTTTTGCGGTACAATTAATAATTAACACAGGAGGTCTGCTCCCCTCTAAATATGAGGTGCGTAGATTCTTTGTGCTGTTACCAACCAAACATCTTTCGAAAGCATAACATAATTCAACAGAAGCACAGTATAATTCAAGTTTATATGTTGTTGAAGAAAAGCTGTTTAGATCTTGGTTGTTGTAAAGCATTGTTGAAAAACCTTTGATTGTGCTCAGGGTTTGGGCCTGTGAGATGATAGCGTTTTTATTTTAGCTGCAATTAATTATTGAAGCTGGAGTGCAGTGAGGCGGACTGACCGAATGGAGGAGTGTGTATGTGAGTGTGTTGGTGCTAAGGTGTGTGTGTTCTGGTCCGGAGGTAGGTGTGTCTATGTGTGTGTATGTGTGTGTGTCTGTGTTTGTGTGTGTGAGTGTGTCTGTGTGTCTGCATGCGTGTGTGTGTGATAAAACGATAATGGTCTGAAGAAGACTATTTGCCATAGGTCCTTCAAAAATGTATTACACACATAGTCTATTTACAATACTTCGTTAATTAATGTTTATTCATCAACACATCCTTTACTCCTTCATGCATTATTTTTCTGATAGCATGATGTTTGACTGTTTCATAGTAAAGTTACACTGTTATTGGCATATTTGACTTATCAGTGCCTTGTGCTGTACCCATGTCTGTCTACCAGTGTTCAGTTGTTCAGCCAGCACCATAGGTAGACAGTAGAACCTGTACAACAGGGTCAGAGACCCAGATAACTTAACCTCACTCAACTCACATCTGTCAATCATTTGTCACCATAGCCCAGATGCACTGGACAGTGCCTGTAGGACCTTGATGAGTGAATAACATTCCGTGTGTGTGTCAGTGTTCATGGGACTGTGTTTGACTGTGTTCCTTTTAGTCTGAAAGAGTCATTGAGGTAGTGTCTGTGTTTTGATACGAGTGAGGGTGTGTGTCTGGGTGACTTCAAAGGTCTTTTCTCTCTCTGCCACAGGAAGTGTTTCCATTGCAGCCCTGGGTGAGCCACCTGAGTCATATGTCAGCTAGAGCCTTGATGAAATCCATCACCCATAAGCCCCTGTGTGACACATTCCCTTTTGCTCACTAATGCATCAGTGTGTCCGTGGGTGGTAAAGAGACCTGACCTCCCCAGACCCCTCCACTACTCTGGGACGTGCACCTTCATTCTTTCTTTCTTTCTTTCTCTCTCTCTTTCTTTCTTTCTTTCTTTCTTTCTTTCTTTCTTTCTTTCTTTCTCTCTCTCTCTCTCTCTCTCTCTCTCTCTCTCTCTCTCTCTCTCCCCTCTCTCCCCTCTCTCCCTCTCTCTAACCCTGAGTGACAGGTCTCAGTGTATCATACTTCACTCAGGACACCAGCCCTCTGGGTGCGTTAGCATCATGTCGCTGTGGCTCACTGCCTATGCGCACAAACAGTGCCATAACCTATTCTTTATGTTGCGTAGTGAAACACTGACCTCCTGGGCTGTTGTGTCATGACATCATCTGCATTTGATCCAGAAAAAGCACGGCTGAATAGATTACATCTGTCTGAAACCATCTCCCTTACCTAATCATTTAATCACTTACCATCTTACTATCTCTCTCTCTCTCCCTCTTTTGCATACACCAGTTGCAGAGACTCATATACACATAAGATGGGGTTCTTCTTATATGTGTCAGAGTTGAGGATGTTGTAATGGAGCCAGGGCCATATGGGACTAGCAATAGAAAGCCCCCACATCTGTTATGTGTGTGTGTGTGTTTATGTGTGTGTGTGTGTTTATGTGTGTGCGTGTGTGTGTAGAAGGGGTGTACGTTTATGTAAATGATTGCATGGGCATGTGTATCGGACTGTCACCAAAGTAATCCTTCTTGCACATTTTAAATACACACACACACAAAAGCACACACATACACACACCACTGACTCACTCTTCTCTGTGGTATATTGCCTTGTCATTATCTCTGCAACAGATGATGAGAGCATCCAACAGCCCCTCAGACCAGAGGAGGCGAGCTCTGCTCGGCACGAGATCTCCACATCGCTTCGCTTAACACTGCCCTGTGTGGCGGTCGTTTTCACACTAATTACGGGTTCATGCGATTATGTTCATCAAGATGCAGTTAGAGCAGAGCTCCATCAGAGAACGTGCTGACTCAGCCTGGCTGTGTGATAAGCCTCGATGACTAGCGGCTGCCTGCTACACAGCTGTGTGTGTATGTTTGTGTATGTGTGTGGGACCCATGAAAATACACCAAGAGAGATAGTCAGATGCATACAGTACTAAATGGATTCTGAACAAAACCATGAATATGTATCAGATGCATGATAGGTGTTTTGTATGAATATCCGTTTCACTGTGATGACGTCAAAAGATAGAAGATAGGTCTTTAGGTTGTTTTGAGGGTTTTCAGTGACAAACTGTGACAGGATGGGGTCATGTTATGATCAGGGAATACTTAAAAATATATGTTTAGCCTTCCAAGAAGGTGCTAGTATAGGGTTAGGCTTATAATGTATTAAAGGTTTGTGCTCATTTTAAAACTCTTATGTTAGTGCTTGTAGTTTGACCATTGTCTTGTGTGTCTGTGTGTGCGTGCAGCTGCCTTGGGCGCTGAGGTGGAGGAGAGACTAGTAAACCACTTGTTGTCTCCGGAGCGGTATAATAAGTTGATCAGACCAGCGGTCAACAAAAGCCAGCAGGTCACCATCTACATCCAGGTGTCCCTCGCGCAGCTTATCAGTGTGGTAAGTACACACACACGTACACACAAACTCACACACACACATACACACACACACACACACACACACGTATACCAAAGAAATAGATTGCCATTTTTTGCCAAAGATTATCTTACTTCCATTAACACACACTTTCTCTCTCATGCCATCCCAACCCCCCCCCCCCCACACACACACACACATCTAATTTCCTTGTTGTGTTTTGCAGAATGAGAGGGAACAGATCATGACGACCAACTGCTGGCTCACTCAGGTCAGGACCGGGCTTGCCTGTGTGTGTGTGTGTGTGCGCATGTGTGTGTGCGCGTGTGTGTGTGTGTGTGTGTGTGTGTGTGTGTGAGGCCAATATTGTCAGTTTGAATTTTCTCATCAGCAGGGTTTTGCAGACAGTTCTGTTATTCTCTTCACCACCTTCCTCAGCACATTGGCCTTTTTTTGGAAAGACCTTTGCAAAGGTCTTATGCACATGTATGTTATGCTACATAGACTAATGTGGATAACCTTTTCTAGTTGAAATGTGTGTTTGTGTGTATGATCTTCCTAGGGGTGGCATGACTACAGGTTAATGTGGGACCCTGAGGAATATGAAGGCATTAAAAAGATTCGCCTCCCTTCCCAACACATCTGGCTTCCAGACATTGTCCTCTACAACAAGTGAGTCAGCGTAGTGTGTGTGTCTCTGCTTGTCTTGGGTGTGCAGCCCTGAACAACATATTCCTTCCTTTTTATGAGATTAGGGTTTTATGAGTAGAAATCTCTGCTCCATAAACCACCTGCGTGTTTCTTTCATATTCACAATGCAAGTGGGTAAGTTACTCTGTTACTGTGTGTGTTCCAACTCACTGGGCCGACTGCTTCTGCACTTCCTCCCAATTTAAACCAAGGTCGGAAAGTTATGTAACCCGTCGGCCATAGTGGTGACTGAGATGAGGGCTTAGCGAGCAGGGTTAGATGAGCCATGTCAATCTGGAGAGGAGGAGGTGGGGGGTGGGGGAGATTATGAAAACAGCATGCCAGCCTTGCCCCTGGGGCATGTCGAGGTGCTCGTCCTCTTGCCTCAGGGTGTGTGTGTGTGTGTGTGTGTGTGGTAAAGGGGTCTGGGGCTGGTGGGTGGAGGGGGTCTGGGGCGTGTCTCATCAGGACACTCCGGAACACGGATTCGCAAGCGGGAGCGGAGCCCAGTTTCTCTGTCATGTTTCATCTGGAGCGTTAATGAGATAAGACTGGATTTGATTCGCATGTGGCTTGTCACAAATGTAAACTGGTTTCATTTTTCATGGCTAGGTTTGGTCGATATGATAGTTATTGGGTTTGGTTGATGACATTAAGTGGAATTTGAACTGCACAAAAATGTGTTTTCTTGAAGCACTTAATTGTTTTGCGATTGAGTTTCAGCTACTAAGGTTCTAGAGTTTCACTGCTGTTTTGGGTGCAAACCTTTTATCTGATCAACTGGGACATGAACAAACAGGAGCCTGGTTGATGTTTAGGGTGTACATGTTGATGTCTGCAGGTGTTGTGTGACTGGTGTGTGGGCTACAGCTCTTCATATTTAACTAGATGTATATTTCGGGGCAACGGCGCGAGGAGAATGAGTGTGACGGGTGCATTCGGGTGCTGACCCTCTCCATTATTGATAAGTCTTGGATGTCTAATGCATGGTGTCATGGGGACATTAGGAATCTCTGCAGCTTCAGCGACAGATACTGTGTTGTGTGGTTGTGGTTCTATCTCTCTCTCTCCCTGTCTCTCTCTCTCTCTCTATTTTTTTTCTCTCTACCCACTTTCGTTGTCCTCCCATATTCCTTTTCTTTCAACTGTCCTTCTTATCCCTACTTCAATGTGACAGCGAGACACAGACGGTGCACAATAATGCCCCTCCCCCCCTCCCCCTCCCCCCCCCCCCCCCCCCACAGTGCAGACGGGACCTACGAGGTGTCCTTCTACTCCAACGCCGTGATCTCCAACAACGGCGAGGTGGCCTGGCTCCCGCCCGCCATCTACAAGTCGGCGTGCAAGATCGAGGTGCGCGACTTCCCCTTCGACCAGCAGAACTGCACGCTCAAGTTCCGCTCCTGGACGTACGACCGCACGGAGATCGACCTCATCCTGCTCAGCGACTTCGCCAGCCGCGACGACTTCAAGCCCAGCGGCGAGTGGGACATCGTGGCGCTGCCCGGCCGCAAGAACGAGGACCCGTTCGATGCCACGTATCTGGACATCACCTACGACTTCATCATCAAGAGGAAGCCGCTGTTCTACACCATCAACCTGATCATCCCCTGTGTCCTCATCACCTCCCTGGCCATCCTGGTGTTCTACCTGCCCTCCGACTGCGGAGAGAAGATGACCCTGTGCATCTCCGTCCTGCTGGCCCTGACCGTGTTCCTGCTCCTGATCTCCAAGATCGTCCCGCCCACCTCCCTGGCGGTGCCGCTGATCGGCAAGTACCTGATGTTCGCCATGGTGCTGGTGACCTTCTCCATCGTGACCAGCGTGTGCGTGCTGAACGTGCACCACCGCTCGCCCAGCACGCACACCATGCCCCCCTGGGTCAAACGCATCTTCCTGTACCGCCTGCCCTCCTTCCTGTTTATGCGGCGCCCGGGGAGCTCGAACATCCGGGAGCGTTTCCGCCGGAAACACCATCAGCGCTCGTACTACTCCGACCTCAAGCTGGGGGACGGGGCGGTGGCGGTGGCTGGGGCGGTGGCGGCCGCGGCAGAGTCATCGCCCTCGTCCTTCTTTGCGAACGAGGAGTCGGCGCGACGCTACGGCTGGAGGATCAGCGACCTGGGGGACAACACGGACTTAAGGAAGAGGATGACGGTCAAGTGTCACGCCGGCGTGGACGAGGCGGTGGACGGGGTGCGCTACGTGGCCGAGAAGATGAAGAGTGAGGACGACGATGAAGGGGTGAGTGGTATCTGGGGTGACGTATTGAGAAATGTGTGCGTATTTGTTTGTGTGCGCAGTGTGTGCGCAGTGTGTTCCAGTGTTATATAAAAAGTCAAAACAGACAATGTTGTTTCTAAGTGGGGGCCTATTGCATCACAGGGTATTTGGCATGTCCTAACTGCAGGCACTGCACACCATCTGTGGCCAAAATGAATTGCAGCTACAGTCTGTACAGATACACTGTGACTGCTTTCCCAATGCATTGTTCACAATCATTATTATAACAGTGCACATTTTCTTAAAGGCATATTTTGTGTTTTCTAACTTTGTTGTCGTTTCTAACACTCTTTCTTTTAATTGTTCATATCAAAATACTTCAATTACCTCCTCTTTTCCTCTCTTTTCCTCTCCACTCCTCTCCTCTCCCCCAGATCATTGAAGACTGGAAGTATGTAGCCATGGTGATTGACAGGCTGTTCCTGTGGATCTTCGTGTTGGTGTGTGTGACTGGCACCTTGGGCCTCTTCATGCAGCCTCTCTTCCAGAGCTACAACACCCCCACAGTGGACGAGCTAGAACAGAACTGAACCCTAACCCTCCCCCCATTCCTCCTCAACACTCCTGACCCCCCAACACTGAACAAACTGCTCCTTCCCGGCAGATAAAGAACTGTGTTAAGGTTTCCATGCACCCGCGCACACACACACACACCAACACCTGCTTTCTAACTCTTCTAGTGATGCCCTTGGCCTCCACCCATACTACTGCATATAGAGGAAAGAGAGGCCTCCATCCTCATCTTCCCCCTTTCCTCGGTCACTCTCAAGAAGTCACCTGACCAGGAGCAACTCAGGACTGGACTCTCTTCTCTGTTCAGATGCGTTTCAGTCTCTCTCTCTCTTTTTCTCTCCCCACACAATCTTACAATCTCTTCTGGTTCAGTCTGTCTTGTTGACTGTGAGAAGCCTATGAGAACTGGGATGTGACATTCTACTCTGGCCTCATGTGCAGATACAGGACAGATATAGAGAACTGGAAATCCTTTCTGAACCACTCCGGAATCATTAGCTGAGTCCAAAGATCCGCACACGCAAACACACACTTAGACGCACACGGACACAACATGTACACACAAATACACACACACACACACACATTCTCATGGACAAGTAGTCGCACACATGCAAAAAGCACCAATCCCTGATGATGAGGGCGATGGCTTAGCCTCCTCTGTGTCTCCCTGCCAACGACGCGCACGAACGTGTAACGCTTGCCTTCCGCAGGATGGGGCAGACAGGGATGGATTTGGACGGGAGCGCCGGAAGGAACTTGGTTTTGCTGTGGAGGCATTTTCCCCTCACGCCACAGCGCCTGGACAGGGCCCGCCACTGGCCACTCTCCGTTGACAGACTGTGAAAGCTATAACAACGAATCACTTCCGTCTGCCAAGTTGTGTCTATGTTTTCTGTGCATAATGGCAATTTTTTGGGGTGTGGGGAAGCAGGGGGGTATAATAGTTTTGGAAATTCTGTCGTTTTTAACAACAATGACCAATGAGGCTGTTGTCACTCACTTTGCTTCTCTTAAAGATACAGTATGCTGGTTTATCCAAGAAGTGTCCCTGTACATAATGCAGTGAAACCAGCAGCAGTACAGTACATACAGTATTGTATACACATATCAGCTAGCATACCTGCAGGATTTAACTAGGTCTGTCTACACACTCACAGTCTTACCATACCGTATGAATATCGCTTTGTGTTTTCTGGAAATGTTATGGAATTCCAGACCAGATTTACTAAGCATTTAAACCAAGGCTTGCATCTTTATTTAAATAAAGTTCAATTTAAACGTTTTAAGACTTTTTAGTTTTTACTACACATTTATGTCCTATCCATTTAATTCAATAGGAAAATAAGATGCAAGCTTTGCTTTTGGTGTGAATTCTTGGTCAGTTCTATCCTTCTGTGTCAACAATATCTGCTATTTTAACTTCTCATCACTGTCAAAATTCACTTTGTAATTGTTAACAATGCCAAGGGAAAAGCTTATGATACAAATGTAAGTGTATTTTTTTCCTGTCTTTTGCTCTCTCAGTGGAAGGCCAGGGCTTTTGTGTCTTTCTATTGGCTATCCATGTCAGGTGACCTATTTTAGTTTTTTAAGTGGACAGGTATATTCCGGGACAAGCAAAGCAAAAAACTAAACAATAAAAACTAAATAAGTAATTTATGCTAATGCCATGCAAAAGGAATCAATAAAAATGAAAATGCAGACCCAAACTTGATGAAGTTCTGTTTGGTTTAACCCCATCCTCCCATCCTCTATACAGACACCATTAGTGTTTCAACGTGTACTTCAGTTTATTGCCTTCCGTGGGCGGCAAGCTACCAACTTTAAAAAACATGTGACATGGGGCCTGATCCATAAAGCAAGTTTACCAAATAAGACAGGCTTGTGTCTGGGAAAGTAACTGACAAAAGCCTGGCTTACTCAGTAAACTCTCTTTATGAAACAGGCCCCTGGTCTTCATTAAAATCGGCGGAGGAATACGAGCAATATGGCAATTTCTCTGAAACACAGATGACACACAGAGTTGAGCATATTTTCACAACAGTTGGTTCTGGAGGTTTCTGGAATGCGTGTGGCTGTAGGCGCTGTTTGTCTCTTATAAATAGTGTGGGACAAAATGTCAGTCGTCTGAGTAAGACTTCAGTAGAAAGCTCTGTCTCTGTCTCAGTAACACCCCACTTGCTGTTGACCTGGGATGGCAGAGGGGGAGATGGCGGTCCACTTAATTATGCACACACAAAAAATACACGTGCACATGTAAAGTGCATTGATATCCTGTGCCTGCACATACACACACATCTGCATACTGGCACATGAAAAGCCACACAAAGGTAATATCGGACCAAAAGGTTGTATTCCTCCTGAGGGCTGATAAAAAGCTCATATACTTCACATTATACATTTAATATAACAAATATAGTACCATGCATGTACCATTGATGTAACACTGAATGTGGATGTTGTGACCTCCTTGTGGACTGGACATTATGGGGCCATGGAATCAGATCACACACATGAATAAAGATGGTGACATGAACATTGATTTGAGCAGGCTCAGGCAGATAAACAGTCTGTTTCATGGCCCCCAATATGCATATTGTTATGCTTCATAAATTATATGTCTGACTTCTGCATCAATTTCCATTATGGGAGTGGATGTGTGTGTGCATGTACAGTTGTGTGCAGTGAGGGAGCATGACAGAGTCAATATATCAATCACATATTTCTGTTTTTTAAATATCACATGAAGGCTTATTCTAATATTCAATAAGCTATACCATTATAAGTTTTCTTCAACATTATGTAAC
Organism: Osmerus eperlanus; assembly: GCF_963692335.1. Lineage (NCBI taxonomy): Eukaryota > Metazoa > Chordata > Actinopteri > Osmeriformes > Osmeridae > Osmerus > Osmerus eperlanus. Next base: position 10,889,483 of record NC_085030.1, on the reverse strand, counting down.
CTTTTTTTAAGTGGATTATTTGTGTTTATTTGTTACTATTTATCTTCACTGTCATGTAGCATTCCTCTTTCATATTAAAATATATAAAACCATGTAGCATGTAGCATCAAAATTAGATTTAGCTCTTTAACCAACAGTTAATAGTACTACATTTTTTTTCCACCGAGGGGTGGTTTACACACGCACATATACGTGGTGATCAGGAAGCAGGACAGTAGAGATGGAGTTCCTGCAATGATAGAAACAAGGGATGGAGAGAGAGAAAAAGAAATAGAGAGAGAGAAATTATGATATATTAAAGAGTCATAAAGCAAATACTCAGATCAATATGCATCTCCTGTTTTCAGAAACGTGCACACCCTCAATTCGTTTTATTATACATCATATATTCTACCCTATTCAGTGCTTTTCAATTTATTACCCACATAACGTCTAAAACATACGTTCCAGTTTGAGGCATCATGGCCGCCCCAGTGACACGGAAGCGTCTCCCAGTTGCACTCTCTCTCCTCAACAGGACATGCTGCAGGATTTATAACCCCCATTCCGGCTCTCCAGTCGATATTTATGAAGTACATTACTGCATGACTGCATGTGTAGCTGCTGAGCGACTGGGGCCAGAGGGCATCGATCTCTCCTTTTCTTCTTTCCTCCTCCTCCTCCTCACTTTCTCACTCACTTCCTCTCTGTCTCTGTCTTTTTCTCTCTCTGTCTCTCTCTCTTTATATATCTCTCTCTCTGCTGACTTTTGTCATACTCTTGGACCCAGGCAGAGAGATGGTGAGAGTGATAGACACCTGGCATTAAAATGCTACCGACTTTTCACAGTCTGCCTTGTGGGGCTGTTGTGGGGCAGTGATAAACATCTGAAGGCTCCCACCTTCCCGACAGATCACATTTCAGCTACTGCCAACTAGTGGTCACATCCATTGTAGCAAGTTCCCCCTGCAGAAGTGAAAGAGGCCAAGATGAGGTTGACTGCTTCTGAAAGAGAGGAAGAAAGAGAGGGAGGAGGGTGATATTGTGAAGGAGGAGGGTTGAGAAAGAGAAACGCTATGTACGTCACAGCGGGAAAGAAAGAATAACAAAAAGAGAGAGAAGATGGCTGTTTAATTAGCAACGATGGCTTTAATCAGATAACAGTTACTTCAGCAGCGGGGGAGTTTAATTGGTTGCCATGGGCGACAGGCCTCAGCATGACCAAGCATAAGCGTACAGCAGCTTCATAAACAGAGCGAAGCTAGCTTAGCTAAGCTCGCTAATGTAAACACACTGTGGACTCTGGGTGTGGAAGACAGGGGGGTGGGGGGGGTTCTGGGCTTGGGGTGGTGGAGTGCTGGGAGGGAATTGGCTGGAGGTTTTGGTGGGATGGGATGAATTGAGGCAAGCGTTGCAGGGCGAGGTTGGAGGGGAGGCTGGAGGGGAGGAGGGAGGGATGGAGTGGGGAGGAGAAGGAGGAAGAGAGGGTGAGTGGGGTCAAGCACACGTGCCGCTGTCATATCTCCACATTCCCTCTGAGTCAGCAAATTTTAGACACGCTCAAATGAGTGGTGAGTCTTCACTGACTTGACTGAAAGAACCAGAGAGCGAGAAGGAAAGAGAGGGGAAATGAACTGAATACTTTCCCTTATTTAGCAGATTAAATGTAAATTGCACTTGGGAAACAACAGTCATACTTTAAGGAGAAGGTCAATGCATGATCATACTGTCTGTGTCCATGGCACTTTGGGGCAGAAGAATGCACTAGAGTGTTTCATGGGCAGCGCTGTGTTTCCTCCTGTAAAAGGAGAATACAGCCTAAAAATCTGCAACTATCAATGGTCAGTTCATATGCACACACACGCAAAATAAGCACACGCAAACACAAACAAATTTGTACATGAACATCCTCGCTCTCTTAGCACTGACTCTCTCTCACACACACATGCACACACACACTCATAACACCATAACATCATTCAACAGCCTCCAAACCAGCCTGCAGCATGCTCTTGGCTGTGTGGCTACATTTGTGTCTTGATCATGGTAAAGGCAAGATAATACAATGAGTATGTTTCTGCAGAGACAAAGGGCGAGAGTTCCCCTCCTCATCCTCCTCCTCTTATCTATCACCTTTTAATTATTGCATCCCTCCCCACTTTTCACTCTCTCCTTGTGTATACTGAAATGTCATTAAGAAAAGGATGGGGATATCCCAATCAGTTAGACAACACAGAGAGAGAGAGAAATAGAGAGAGGAATGAAAACGTGGTAAAGAGAGCATGAGTCAGGAAGTCAAAGCCATTTGGTTAGTGTGTGCTTCTGAGAGAAAGAGGGTGTGCGAGAGAGAGATTGGGAGAAAGATGTGTGTGTGTAGGGTTGACATGTGTGAGTGAAGACGTTCGTGTTCAAAACTGGGTAATGTAGATGCGCTTGCCCTTTTCCCTCCACGTCTCCGCCTGCCCTCGGGGGTCCTCGCCGTTCTGTCCGAGCTGTCCGAGCGGATGCCTGCTGTTTTCAACAACCGCGCAGACTGGGAATGGCTGGATACACAGGAGGAGAGCAAAAGAGAGTGTGTGTGTGTTGGTTTGAGAGTGGGAGAGAGAGGACTGCGTTTTCCTCGTCCTCGTAGCGTGGCGAAGCTGGCGTGTCACATCCAGACCGCCAGACCCCTGACACCAGCAGAGCCACTGTGACACACCAGGACCTACACAGACCTGTCTCTCTCTCTCTCTCTCTCTCTCTCTCTCTCTCTCTCTCTCTCTCTCTCTCTCTCTCTCTCTCTCTCTCTCTCTCTCTCCCCTTCCCCTCTCTCTTTCGTCTCTTTACTTCCATCTCACAAAGCGGTCATCAGTCATCCCTTGTTCTGTCTCTCATCGGGTTGCTCGGAGCATCGAGCTGTTGTTTAACTGATGTGTAAGATGTGTAAGAGTAAATACAAGCTGTTCTCCTGTCTCAGAAAGACAGAGTCCACAGATTATGGCATGTGAGCATGCTACACACACACACACACACACACACACACACACACACACCCACATATAGATAGCCACATGCACACACATCAAAAACACACACAATCTGTTCATATCACTGCCACTGACAGTGAATCAGTGATGCGTTAATGACTGCTGATGCATGAGCCTCTTTCTAGGGTTGATCAAGGAACATTAGTCCAAACTCTGTCTGCTCACCAGGAAACAGAGAGCAGCGGACATCAACATAGCAAACAGAGCTTTTGGCTCATCAATTCTGAAGAAACAGCTAATACATATTTCATGTTACTTAACAGGGTAGTGGACCTGTCTGTCCAAAACCTCTCTTATAGGCAGACAACCCTGAAATAGATTACTGTATATGCGTTTGGTTAGAGAGATAATAAAAGTGGATAGTTTACTGTCATGTTGGCTGGATCCTTAAACAGTACTGTGCTGTATCCTCTAAGCTCAAAAGACAGTGAAGGAAGAACAAACGAAGAGGGTGAACAATGGAGAAGCGTGTGCGGAAGTGAGGGGCTGAGAGGAGAGAAGTGTTTCGTATGGGACTGGAAAGAGAGGCAAGTGAGCATGAAAGAAGGTATAGATAGAGAGAGAAATAGAGAGAGCAGGAAAAGAGAGAGAAGTCAGAGTGCCCATGGGAGGATGCTCCTTGTGCTCAGAGTCTAGAGAACCTTCCGGAAATAGAAGCTCTGTCACATTGAAGGAGACTCATCCAGACGTTTTTATCCGTTCCTTTTTTCCACTCTTTCTCTCACTTGTCCTGGAGGTGAAGTCTATTTTCAACCTTTTTTAACATTTGATGGTGGGCTGGGTGGTGATGTAAGGTCTGGGGGAGGTTGTCATCATGCTGTAGGTCTCCCCCCCATCCTCTAACCCTCCGGCACTCTCTATCTGTTTTCCCTGCTCACCCTCCTCTCTCTCTCTCTCTCTCTCTCTCTCTCTCTCTCTCTCTCTCTCTCTCTCTCTCTCTCTCTCTCTCTCTCTCACTCTTTGTTGGTCTCTACTGCCCCAGAATGAAACTTATGACCATAACCTTATCTGAACCTTATCAGCACTTACCTAAATTCTTGACAAAACTCCCCCCCCCCACACACACAAACACCATTTTATAATGACAGTGTGTGCTTGATTAATTGTGTGTTTATGTGTAAGTGTTTTTTGTGTGTTTGTATGTGTACATTCTTGATCTCAGGGTCAACGACCAGCCAGGAACACAGTACAACATGTATGGTAATCAGATAAGAGGAATGCATGGTGCTAGTGATACAAACCAGCTGTACATTGTCTCTGTGAGAACGCACACGCACACAGTCTCCAACTGCCACACCTCGCACACAGCAACTAACATCTTTATTCTATTTTGAAAACCCTTGCTAAAATGTCTTGCTGACAAGATCATCTGTGAAGAGGCCTGGGGTTTTCCTAATTCCTCACAGTTCAGTGTTGCACCACAGTCATTGGGATCACTTACTCTGGCAAGTTGTGAAGGTTAGTGTTGGGTCCTCCTAGTCCATTCCTTGAGTTCTAAATTAATATTTGGAGCAGGCTGATCATTGTTGAGCAAGCAAAATCAATTATCTGTCAAATAGGTCAATGACAGATCAGCAAGAAAAACGTATGTTTGTATGTGGGCACAGTGTGTGAGGGCATACATGTGTATTTGTGTATGCGTCGCCATCAGCTTGTGTATGGCTGTGTTTGTGTAGCGTACTACTAGCAAACACGCACATTTTGTTCTGTTTAAACATTCATTTTCTTGCCGTGCATGTGTGCGCATGTGGGGGTCTTGTGGTAAATGTACCTGGCTTAACCTGCTTAAGCCAAGTTCTTGCCTATATAAAAAAACATACCCAATTATTTTGTCAAATACAACCAATATGTTTATTTTATAGCCCAATGCACAATTACGCAAAAGACATATTCATTTGTGAGCATAATCAGCCATTGCATATAACACATTTGGGGTTTGGGTTTAGATTTTTTTAATTACTACCTTATGTAAAAACAGGGAGCGTGAGGTTGCGCCCGAGGGGGGGCGGGACAAGCAGAGCTCTCCATGTCGGACTCGGAAAGCGCGCGCTGGCATCAACCTCTCCATGCTCGGCGCCCCGAAAATGTTTCACTGATTTATCTTTCCCCTCTTGTCGTTTATTCCTCAACCAACTTGCTTCTGTACACAGAGTACTCCCCACGCGACGACGTATAGATGAGTCTATTAGGGAAACTCACCGTCGCGCTCGTGCTGGTGGTCCTAGTTCCAGCGCAAGGTAAGACGATGTGTTTTGATTGGGGTTTTGGAGTTTGGGAGCGCGACGGTGTTGTTCAGTGTCGTATTTTTGTAATTTGTTCACGGGTAAAGACGGGCTTCAGATGCAGTTGATAAAAAAAAACACACAAATAAAGTAATAATTAAGGGTTAAACATGTCAAAGAATGTTCGTAATATTTCGTTGTTTCCCTTTTACATCTTACATCCGTATTTAGGACGATGCCCATTTTCCGAAGGGGAGCTAGAACTTTACTCTAGCATATGTCACCTTGAGGCTTGAGCTATGCGTAAAAGTAGTTTGTTCTTTTAAGTCATTGGACATTTGTTGGATTAAATATAAAACAACATAGCCTATAGGGTAAATTCGGCATTTAATATTGCATCACTTCATATGTTACGTTCGCACGCGGGGAATTTAACGGACCAGTCAAGTAGTGTTGCCCCGTAGGATGATCAGTCGTCTTCACATGCCTCCTTAATAAAGTCTAATGCGTCAGCCCTCGAGCCACCGGAGACTAGGCATCCGAGTAGCGCATCCACGCGCAATCAAACTCGTGTGGCATACGTTTCTCCCGCGCCTGTGTGTTTATTGATTCGTATATTGACAACGCTGCACACATTACTCACGTGTCACAAGATTACATATTTTCGTCTTTTAGGTCAGAGTATGCCTCAATGGGAAATTGATAAGCATCACGCATATAGTAATAACTTTGTGTGGAGCTTTTGACACTGTTTGGAGAGGTCATCACTACACCTGTTCTTAACTTCATGAGAATGCAAGCTCAGTGGGTTTGACCCAGACAGACTTACAGAAAACCAAATCACAGTGTCTCTATCTCGTTGCTGACCCTTACTGTGTTCAGGGCCTGGACCTAACCTGGTTCTAGCCTGGTTCTAGCCTGTAACTAGCCTGGTTCTAGCATGTACCAAAACAAATTCTAGTCTGGATCTAGCCTGGTTGCACTCTGGTTCTTCTTCTTCAGATCCGATGGGGGCGTGCGTTCTTCCTGTTAGTCCCTCCGTCTCCTGGGCTTTTTAAGTCGTTCTGTTCCGCTGTGTTCTTGTTTGAGGAACACCCCCCGGGAGCTAGTGCTAAGTGCCTTATTGTCACACTGTCACCCGGGCTTGACAGTGACAGACCTCCCCATCTAACAGTGTGGTGGAGAAGGTCAGGGGAGAGATGTGTGTGAACACCAGGTCTGGGGTGGAGTGGTCTCTCGATCAGCAAGCTTCACTGCAGTGTCCTTGAACTGGTGTGAATTGGTTGTGAGACCAGTATGGCGTGTTTAGGACATGTTGCATTTTGTCGTTCTCTGATTATCCAGGTGGAGTTAAAGGAGATGACATCTTTATGTTGATATGTGTCTTCAGATTGGGTTTGGTGTCATGGCTGTTACTGCTGTAGATGGAACAGGGAATTTAGTAGAAATATTTGGCTAGTGATATTTTTTTCAAACTAATTGATGACCGTTCTTTGCACCTGTATAGTTTATAATACCCCCCCCCCCCGCCCTTCTACATTTGTCATTCTTTCCATCCTTCCCTCTGCTGGGTTTAATAGTCTGATTTCTTCTCCCCCTAACCTAACCCTCTCTCTTCCTTCAGTCTCATGGTAGGCGTAGATGGGCTTAATCTGCCCTCTCCATGCCCCCCCATCACCTCCTCCTTTCCTGCCCATCCTTCAGATGTGTGTGGCCTGTATCTGAGCCTCGCAGTGTGTACCATCAGAGGAATACAGTAAAACACAAGGCTTCTTCCAACCCCTCCTCCCCCCGCATCCAGTAAGAGGGTATTACAGCAGGTATTGTCTCAGTCACACGTATCTGTGGTGATTTGTTCCAACTAAAACAGAATTTGCTGATCCGCCAATCCAGGGATTGAAAGGTATTTTTGGTGACAGTAGCCGGATAGAATAATTTTTAAGAAGAGGGAGTCGTCAGCGACACCACCCAGTCCCTGTCACACCAATGACAGCGCACCATTTTAAGTACAACCACCAAGTTTTTAAGTCTGTTCCAACTATCAGAGAATAAATCTAATCTCAGTCTGAAGGTATGGCCGTCTGTGGAGATCTGGTATTAGGTTATTTATTCCACAACCAAACTTAATCGGTGCTTTCAAACAACAGCACAAATAGTCTCACATTTAAAGGTCCAGTCACCTTAATGGCCATCATTCTTGAAGTGTAAATTACCGATCTGTGGCAAACATCTGGCCCATGTTTGACCATTCCTCAATACCGAGTTTCCAGGGTTCTAGATCTCTCACAGCATGAGCCCCTCTCCCTCCAGCCGTGGTGCTACAGTCTCCCAAGCCTGTCAGCCTTTCATGGTGTCCTTGTGTGTGTGTGTGTGTGTAAGTAGCTTGAGGATCCTCTTAACACGATTGCCTCGCATAAACTTTGCTTATAGACACGCGCGTCTCAAACACACGGGCATGTGCACGGACGCTGTTGCACACACACACATTCGTCTTGCAAGAAACGGGACCCTCTCTATGCCCCCTATGGCTTATACCACCACCCCCCATCCCATGTCTCCCCAGAGACATCATAGTCTTCACCGCAGCCAACGTAGTGAGTCATAGCCAAGGATGGAGGGATGACAAAAAGAAGGAATACTTCACAGCAGATTGAGGTGCCGTTCTTGAGTATCCACTCTCTCCATCCTTCCACGTACCCTTCATTGTAAGAAGTCTCTGAGGTTTTATCTTCTTGCTTTACAGTAAATGTCGGGTTGTCGGTTGTATGTTAAGCCACTGTACATCTTAGTATAGTCCCTTCTGGCTTAAACTGCATCAATAATGTACTACCATTTCTCTCTCCATCCCTCTACCCATCGTCTTTCCATTTTTTCCTCTTACCTACATTTACATTTAGTCATTTAGCAGACGCTCTTATCCAGAGCGGCTTACAGTAAGTACTAGTGGTGCAACAATTCAACAAGCCCACGGTTCGGTTCGTTTTTTTGGTTCACAGTTTCGGTTCGGTTTTGTTTAGCAAATTAGGGGGAAGAATTTTTTTTTACAATTTCAGTGTTCTCTCTGTATTTTCGGTGTATTTTCTGTATATCCAGCGAAGTGGGAGGTCTCAAAGAGCAGAAGGGGGGTGGATCCGGCGACTCAAAACGGGGGTTGGAGTAAACCGAAAAAAACGAACACAAAAAAATACACTGCCTACATAGCTTCTCTGACTAAAAAAACCTGCTTGTACATCAGGGCAGTGTATATTTTAATTTCAGAACATGCACTGCATGGGTGTGAAACGTTAAAAATAAACACTGCAACAATCGTTTTTACAAGCAGCAATTATCCATCGGATTAAATTAACCAAAAACGCAGTGGATGAGACAAACAGTCCATCATGTGACCATGACCATGTAAACAGCAGGCTACTTGTGGGACTGAAAAAGTTAAGCACATTTTGTTGTCTGTTGTCTGACATTTTTTCCGCTGAGGGAAACGAGGCTAACAGCTAACGTTAGCCTATTCAACCAGCACAAGCGCAAGTGTCACTTGAAATGCAAACACAAGATTGTTGTGAAACTTCAATGGGGGATGAAGACCAACAAGACATATAACAACATTGAACACTACACAAACAGTAATTTATTTTTTTCATTTAGGCAAATCATTTTCCATAGTGACAAAGGTGACGTATCCAATAAAAAAGTTTCCGGAATAGCCCTGGTTAGCATACTTTACACGTGCCTGGCTTCGTATGATTTGCCTCCCCAGCAGTGTTGCCAACCTCAGTAAGGAAAGTAGTGGTGCTGCGCGAGGCTATAGTGAGACTGACCGCCTGTGAGTGCTTTGGGACGGAGGAGGACCTCACGGCAGCACCCGCTGCTCCTTGAGGACAGTACTGCGATCCGTGCTTTCATGTTAGAGTCTCTAAAACAACAGCAAGTCTCAAAATCATTCTCTCATCCCCTTTTCACTTTCCTTCACACTTCTCCATCCCTTTCTCCATTTCTCCCTCGTATTACTCTACTATTTTAACATTTAGAAACAACTATCCACAGATATATCCTTTTGAAGTTGTTTCTTAAAGTAATGAATAAAGATGCATTGATGATCACACATTTATATTTATGTACACATTTGTGGTTGGCACCAAACCAACTGTAAAAGTCACCTTGAAAGAGAGTTTTACTATTATTTACATTACATCTTACATCAAATCTGTAATAGTCCAATTTAAATACACTCCTGGTTTGTGTCAGAGAAGTATATGGAATCGGTGAAAATCACAATATAGTTGTATCAGATATCAGCAGTATTTTCACATTGATGTAGCACTATAAAGTTGTTACATAGAAACTGATGTGTGTTTTTGTACATGGATGGAAATACTTTGAGTGAAGTGCTCCTTTAAAGGTGTTCGACATTTTAGAACATGAGTGAAGCATCACCAAATGCTGAATGATCTGAATGTTCCCTTCCCTGGACAGTCACCACTGAGCTGCTGCACCTTGATGTTCTCCCCCTCTGTCTGTCTGCCTGCTGCCTGCATGTGCACTCTGCATATGCCAGTCTCTATCTAGCTCACCATGATTTACCGCCTGCTTTCATCTGACGCAAATGGTGAAGTCTGGACCTTTCTGTGGAGTTTGGGGTCAGGGATTCTCTTGTGAAATCTGGAGTGTGTGTCATCTGTCTGGCTATGTGTGTATGTGTCTGCGTTTGAGTGTGTTTGGAGGGGGGGAGTAGGATGGAATGGTTTTGGTGTGTGTATGAGGTTCACTTGCGGGGTTATTTGTGTCATGGGGAATAGCGTTTATTTTTGTTGGAGAGCAGCCATAAACTTTGGATAACCCTTGGTAACCAAATTACCTCCCAGATATGGACAGACGGCAGAAGGGGAGTCCATGTGAAACACACACACACACACACACAATAAAGCCAGGAAACCGTAATTACGAAACGTGTCCCAAACAGCATGGACCCTGAAGAGAATAAACATGCTATCTCTCTTTCCTTGCTGTCTATCTCCCTCCATACTCATCTCTGCCACTCTTTGATGCCATCTCCACCCCTCTCCCCTGCTCTGTCTTGCTATCCCCCCCCTCTCCTTCCTCCATCTCTCCCTTGCTGACACACACAGTCCTAGACCAATCAAGGCCTGGAAGCTTATTGTGGGACGTAATTAGTTCCCTAAGAGCGGGCCGACACATGTCCCCCGCCTCTTGGGCTGATCACGTCAAAACCATGCGTGATCAAAGGGCCCTCAGCTGCAGGGGCCACGATCCACGTGGCTCCGGGTGCCATTAGCAGGAAAGGAAAGCTCTCTGTTAGACTTCCTAATTCAAAATCAATGCTTACGTTGAGAGGACTAATGTGCGGTTGCTGGCTGTCTCGCTCCCTCTCAACGCCGTCTAAGAGGCGGCTTGTCAGTTTATCGGGACTTAGCGAGAAGGGGGATAAAGAGGAGTGGATTTGTTCATTGAAAAACAGAGCTTGGCACAAAGTTGATATATAAAACAATCTCTTACTCACTCTCTCATACACTCTCAGACTCCGTATGGTAACAAATGTAGCTAATTACCAAACTTTACATTAACTTTTGTTTAAGTTGAAAAGGTAAAGGATTAAAAAGGGTAAAGGTCTTCATTATAGATCCTTCAAATGAGCATTAGGAAAGAGGAAAAGAAACAGGAATTCTGTATCGGCAGAGCTGAATACTTTCCTTCATTCCTCACTGAGAACAAAAGGTCCAATTAATTAACAGATTATAATTGCCCTCTTTTCCCTTAGCCAATTAGGGAGGTTTAAACAAGGTTCTTGGAGCACAGCGAATCAGGGAGTGCCGCATGTTTTAAGGCAGGTAGCCGAGGCAGAAATTTACCCAGCAGGCCTCTGGAGAGAAGCTAGTTCATTAAATGCTAAGACTCTGCTCGCGCCACTAGACTGACCTCAAGAAAACTTCAGCAAAGTTTGGCTGTGATGTAACTCTAGAGCCCTTATGCAGAGAATGTTTCCTAACATCAAGATCACTCTCATGCTAGTTTGCGTTGAACATTTTGACCACTGACAGAAAAGGAACTTGAATACTCTCAGACTTCAAATCAAGTGTCCTTCAAATACTGTACATTTAAAATTCTTCAAGATCTGATCCAGGTCTAACAGATAGACTTAATCTGTTAAATCTTTTGCCTTCTCCTCCACAGTCTCCAATCTTCCATGTTAGTTGATGTAATCTTTTAAGATTGACATTTTGACCTGCTTCATGTTTTGTCAGATGGTGTGTGTGAGTGTATGAGTTTGTGTGTCACACACAGGCCAGCGTGTGGTCATGTACAAATGAGGGTGGTTGTTATGTAAAGTGTTCTTTTGGAGAATATGAGAGTCAGTGTCTGTGGAAGAATGGGATTGTGGGACGTTTTCTCACCAACCCCCGATGTTAAAGACCCACACAATTTAATGACCCTGAGAGCTGTGATTACACAGATACATTTCAAATATTTAGTTGTGTTTCAGATGGTTGATCATACTGACGCAGGCCTTTCTTTTGTTTAGAAGTTGATGGATGAATAACTGAGTACACGATGGGAGACACTTGGATGAAAGTGTCTGTGTCCTATTTGAAAGCATGTTTTATTTATTTGTCCCAAGGAAAACTTGGTTTTTTTTGGTCCTGTTTCGGCAGAGGCAGTAACAGCCTCTGTCCCTCAGTTCCACCATGCATGGTACCCCACATGTATGAGCAGTGTGCTGGTGGCTGTCCTCTGAGTAGACTGGCTGGTTGACTTGATAGATAGACTGATTGACTGACTGCCCAACGGGGTTTGGAACGCCTGACAACGAACAGTAATCCTGACTGTCTGACTGAGTTCTAAAAAAAGGTGAGTCCTTAAAAGCTGTTAGCGAGGCGTGGGGGTCAGAGTTGGTGGATGTCCCATGCGAGGGAACATTTTCTGCTTGGGCGGGCGTGGTTTCAGTGCGTCGTGCCCAGCAACTCCACCACTCAAATGTTTTGGGGAATAAAATGACCTTCGCGTTGGTGCAGCTGCACTCAGCATTTACAATGGAAAGCCTCACACACATATAAACAGATAGGACACATTCTAATTCTGCTTCTGGATGAAATAGTCGGGCCAGGGAGATTTGCTCAAAGTTTCCAGTTGCCTGCCCCCTTGTACATGTGCAGCTTAAACATGTGACTCACACCAGGTTTTGATCCTCCATAGCCCTCTCTCTGTCCCCTGCACAGCGCTTTAGTTCAAACATTAATATAGACAGAGCGATGAAAGGATATGGGTTGAGTAGCACATTTACCAGATATACTTAGCAGGAGCACAGCAGTTAAAGATCAAAACTACAAGTGATAATGCCATCACTCTCTTTTATTCTCTCTCTCTCTCTCTCTCTCTCTCTCTCTCTCTCTCACACTCTCTCTCTCTCTTTCTCTGTCCTTTCTCCTCTCTCTTTCTCTCTCTAGATTGTTTTGCCTCCAAGGGGGAGGACAGGCTCTTTCGAAGGCTGTTCCGGAGGTACAACCAGTTCATCCGACCTGTGGAGAATGTTTCAGACCCTGTCACTGTGGAGTTTGAGGTTTCCATGTCCCAACTGGTCAAAGTGGTGAGGCTGCACAATCCAGTACAACTGTACAACAGGACCGTGTACCAGTGGAGCGCATAATGATGACATTGTAGCAATGAATAGAAACATCACTTTATAACTTACTAAACAACCTTTTAGTAACAGTGATTTACTGTTCAACACCTGTTAAACCACATTCCTTCTTGTTTTTACCCAGGATGAGGTGAATCAGATTATGGAGACCAATCTATGGTTGACACATGTACGTTCACTTTACACACTTAATATGGAGAGTTTAGAAAACAGCAAAGTATATTATGGCTAGTATAGTCTCGCATCAAATAGTACTGTACATTAAATTCTAGCATAGGATAGTACATTATCAAAGATTAATCCTGAACGTAATGTCACTTCACAACTCCATGTATATCCTTGTTATTCAATCTCTGCAGATCTGGAATGATTATAAGCTGAAATGGGCTCCTATTGATTATGATGGCATAGAGTTTATACGGGTGCCTTCTAATAAAATCTGGAGACCGGACATAGTCCTCTACAACAAGTGAGCATCTCATGAATATTGGACATTCTGCTAATGCTCTTAAAGTGCATTGTAAAAAGGCAGTTGATCTTGGAGTCCAATTGTTTTAAGCAACCGTTGGAAATTTCTATTCTAATTGAAACAATTTAAAGCTGAATGCTACTGAATGTTAATCGCTAACTGCTACACTTCTCACTACCAGTGCTGTGGGTGACTTCCTGGTTGAAGACAAAACAAAGGCCCTGCTGAAGTTTGATGGCACCATCACCTGGGTCCCTCCGGCCATCTTTAAGTCCTCCTGCCCCATGGACATCACCTACTTCCCCTTTGACTATCAGAACTGCTCCATGAAGTTCGGTTCCTGGACTTATGACAAGGCCAAGATCGACCTAGTCCTTATTGGGTCCAAGGTCAACCTCAAAGACTTCTGGGAGAGCGGTGAGTGGGAGATCATTGACGCGCCGGGCTACAAACACGACATCAAGTACAACTGCTGTGAGGAGATCTACCCCGACATCACCTACTCCTTCTACATCCGGAGACTTCCTCTCTTCTACACCGTCAACCTCATCATCCCCTGCCTGCTCATCTCCTTCCTCACCGTGCTGGTCTTCTACCTGCCCTCCGACTGCGGGGAGAAGGTCACGCTCTGTATCTCCGTCCTCCTCTCCCTCACTGTATTCCTGCTGGTCATCACCGAGACCATCCCCTCCACCTCACTGGTCATCCCCCTCATCGGAGAGTACCTGCTCTTCACCATGATCTTCGTCACCCTCAGCATCGTCATCACCGTCTTCGTGCTCAACGTGCACTACCGCACCCCCATGACCCACACCATGCCGGACTGGGTGCGCTCCGTGTTCCTGGGGGTCCTACCCCGGGTCATGCTGATGAGGAGGCCCATCGACCAGGGCTGCTCCTCGGGGGCGAGCAGCGTGGGTGGGGGAGGAGATGGAGGAAGTCTGACCAGCACGGGGGTAGGGAGCTGTGGTGGAAGTGGAGCAGTGGGAGGAGGAGGAGGAGGAGGGGGAGGGGGAGGAGGAGGAGGGGGAGGAGGAAGAGGAGGGGGAGGAGGAAGAGGAGGAGGAGCAGGAGTGAAGAAGAGGAAGAACAGTGTCGTTGTCGGAGTCCAACTCCAGCCGGATGGCGGTGCGGTGGGGGGCGGGGCCCTGAACTGTGTGGAGTATGGGGAGATGAACAGAAAGGGGCCCTACCGGGGGAAGGAGGTGCCCATCCCTACACCTCCGCCCCTGCCTCCCGTGGCCCCTCCCACACCCGTCACAGTGCCCCCAGAGGCGGAGCTTCCCAAGCTGCCCCGGGCACTCAGCACACCCCCGCCCATCAGCGCCGTGGTGGCGTTCTCTGTGGTGTCGCCCGAGATCAAGCAGGCCATCGAGAGTGTCAAGTACATCGCAGAGAACATGAGAACGCGCAACAAGGCCAAGGAGGTAAACACACTGTGTCTTCATGCACTTTTTAAACAGCGCTCTAATTTAAGTAGTCAATGTAAATATACAGTATGGCTTTTAATTATAATTTCTACTTGTTTTAAAGTCCTTCACAGAGATTCAGGTAGAAGTAGGTGGCCCAATTTTGAGTTGGTATAGAGTCCCTCAGTCATCCGTCTTAGTCCTAGCTCAGCTCCTGGGAGCTGAGGATTTGGATTATATCCTCAAGTGAGACCTGCAGATATGAGGTGTTTCCAGATGCTGATATTACTCTGTGCTGTGGCTTGTGGTGGGATATGATAGAAACTGTTATTGGACGTCTGAGAAATGGGATGGCCAATAGTGCTGTGCCAAGCACTCTTAAAACGCCACCGCTGAGACACACACAAGCATGCGCACACACACACACACATGCATTGAGAACACGCTTGCACACACATACACACCCACGCAAACACCCACGCCCCCCTCCCCCACACACACGTGACTGAACGTTATCTACTTCCCTGGTTTTTACCTGGTTTGATCTAAACTGCGGTAAAGCCTTTTCCAGGCGGGGCTATAACGGGCGTGTAAAGCTGTTTGTGAGCTTTAGCATTCTGGCCTCTCTTCCTGCAGCCTCCTGATACGTTTGTGGTTGGCCAGGCTTTTCTTAGTAAGGCCCCAGTGTTTAAATGATGCATACACAATGGCTATATCCCTCAGTAGACTGGAGCATTACTGAACCAGTGGAGCACATCTGACTGTCTGCTTCAGCTTTGCACACACACACACCTACAAAGGCGCACGCATACGCATGCATGCATGCAAGCACACATGCAAAAGTACACATACGCAACTAACCTAACACATAGGCATGCAATCACGCACACACAGGCATACCACTCGCACATACATACTCACACACACACCAGACCCTAAATCCCAGGCCAGGAGTGTAGGGTGTGTAGAAATGCCATATTTCACCATCTTTTCTCTCCTTTACTCCCCCTCTTTGACATTCCATAACTTCCTTTAATCCCTCGTTCTCACTTATGCATGAGTATTTAGCACAATTCAGAGTTAAGACTATTTTACCATACTAGTGCGGTGGCAGCATGTAATACTGTGACGGTTAGTGTATGATCTACTGGAGCTGGAAGTCTTGTGGCTTTTGCAGATGCCGTTAAGGAAAGGTCAATGATGTGTTTTCACAGAAGGTTTGTCAGTGAGGGAGGAAGAGACAGATATATGGATGTAGGGGCAGGAGTGTTTTGCACATGCCCACGTCCTTCTCCTTTCTTCTTGTTTTGCTCTTCTTCTTTGGCCCTCAGCGACGCGTGAGGCCCTCCGCTCTCTCTAGTTGTCGCTCTTTTTTTTCCCTTCCTGTTCTCGCTCACGATTTCTATCCTTCCCCCTCTGGCTCTTTATCTCGCTCCTGCTCTCTCTCTCTCTCTTTCTCTCTTCCATCACCTTCCTTTCTTAGGTGGAGGATGACTGGAAGTACGTCGCCATGGTGATCGACAGGATCTTCCTGTGGGTCTTTGTGACAGTCTGTGTGCTGGGTACTGTGGGACTGTTCCTCCAGCCTCTCATCAGCTTCTTCACATGAACGCCACTGGACTCCTCCTCTCCTCCTCTCCTCCCTCCTTCCCTTTGTGTCTTTTATTGGGTTTCTTTACATGAACTACTGGACTTCTACGTACATATTTCTCTCTGTCCCCCCCCCCCCCCCTCTCTGTCAGTCTTCTGTCTCCCATCTCCCTGTTGTCCTTTCCTGTGTATTCCTGTATGTTTGCTGGTCTGTTCAAAGACCCCCCTTCCCTGGTGAAGAATGCCAGCCTCGACCGGAGGCTCTCTGCTGCATCGAGCTCTGTGACCGAGGCCGTGTAGATAACTGAACCGTGATGGTGTAACGTACATGTCATGTTGTAACTGTCGCAAACAATCTGTTTATTATGCCTACCGTTTGTCAGACAACAGCGACACTGTGTTAGGCTGTTTATACCTAAAAACCAATCAATGATGCATGATGGCTGTATAGGCATATTATGTGTACTATACAGACATAGTTGTAGGATGTTCTTATCAATCTCTTTCTCTCATACACATAGTATGAAAGTACACATCTCACACACTACCTGCTCTCTGTTCATCTGTACTAAATGTAAAGATACACTTGAACTGCACCATTTGATTAAACTTGTAAACTGACTTTAAAGTAGTAATGTTTCTGGTGTGATTGTATCTCTGTTTTAGTTCTGAGTAGTGTGTGTGTGTGTGTGCGTGTGTGTTAGAGAGACACATACTGTGTCCCATAGGCAGATTCATACATTATATATAATGAGTGCTTGTTTGTAAGCTGATTCCAATATTCAATAAGATTCCAACATTTTAAAAGTGCTCTTCTCCATGCAGTATTTTGAAGGCAGGGTGAAAATCTGTGATCCTGTCTAAGTGCCCTGTGCAGGTATGTGTGTTTGTGTTCATGTAGCAGATGGTGGGGGGTGGGGGATAATGCTAATGTCATCATGAAAGGGTTAATGCTACAATGGGATTATGTAAAAAAAACGAATTCTCATTGGGGTCAACGCCTCTGGGAGCTGACAGAGACAGGAGGAGCACGTCTGATATCACACATGCCCCCAGAGGCTAGGAGACACTGAGAATAAAGGAGAGGAGGAGAGGCAAGAGGATGACGAGGAAGTGAAGGGCAGGGCAGCAAGGGAAGAGGAGAGCAAAGGGAGGAGAAATGAGACAGGATTGACAGAGAGGGAGAGAGGAAGAAGGAAGAGAGGAAAGAGAGGAGTCGGGCTAGGAAAAGAGTAGATAAGGAAAGGAATGAGGAGAAGAGGACAGCAAAGTCAACCCGTGCTTCCTAGGAACAGCCCGAGGGCTATTTAATGTCATTTGGGTTTTAATGAGTCATGACTTGGTCTGTTGTAGACTCTGGCCGGATCAGAGTCACATTTATATCAACATGATCCTTGCTCTTGTGTCAATGTCAAATGTAGACATGCACTTGCCCACATACTCAACACACAAACTTCGATATTTGACTTATTCCCTCTCTATTTTGGGGGTCAAAGGTGAAGCAGAATATGCTGGTCAGCTTTCTCTTTCTCTCCCGTTGCCAGACGAGAGTCTAAGTCTGTCTGAGTCTGTGTGTTTGGGTAAATGGTGAATATGACCTCCCTGGCCTGCCTGGGAAGTCTGTGGGCTAAATCCCTGTCAGAACTACAGCCTCTGTCCTGGGGTGAGGCTTCTGTCTGATGGGGAGTTTGGATGTGTGTGTGTGTGTGTGTATGTGTGAAGCAGGATTCGCGTCATTGCTATGGAGATGAAACAGGTCCTCAATGTTAAGTGAGAAGAGTGTATTTGACAAGGGAGAGAGAGAAAGAGAGAATATTTTGTGTGTCCCAAGTTAAAGACGATGACACAGAAAGAGGGTGACAAGGGCCTCCCATATTTAAAGTAATTTGAGGTGTGAAGTTGATTCTCTTCTTTCCCCTGGTACCACCCCTTCTCCACGACCCATCTCTTCCACCTCAGCTTACCTCTGTTCTGGACGTCATCACAGTTCAGCCAGGGAATGCATCCTCCTGTTAACACCTGTCACCGGAGATCTCCCTCCTAGCCAGCAGCCCCCACCCCCCCGCAAACACGTCATCCATGTACATGTAGCAACGGTCCTCAGTCCAAGGCATGACTGGTCGGCAGGCTTGCAGGATGGTTGGCTGACAGGGAGTGTATCTCTTTAATGATAATGCAGTGTATTTTTATCGCATGGCTGGCTTGTATAAGGCCTGGTGCTCCAGCCTGCCTGTAAGTGGAAGGGATTATACATTATTAAGAGTGACTAAAGATGAATATTTTACATGATTCTTTTCACTCGTCAGAAGCTTCACAGCATTCAAGATGTCTTGCGAAAGTGTCTGTGTGTGCGTGCGCATGTGTGTGCGTGTGTGAGTGTGTGTGTGTGTCTATTGACTGTTCATATTAGTTGGGACAGGATGGATATCTCTCATGCAACATGTCTCATGTAGTCAAACTTTTATACATTTCTGGAGTCTGACATCATTCTGTGAGACAAGATGCATTCGGTGTTTGGCCTTCAGGCTTCCTCTCTCCCTCCCTCATTCCATGTCTCTCACTGATCCTCACTGATCCCCATGATGCCCCGCTCATCTTCCCCACATTTGTTCCGTTCCACCTCTCTTTTCCTACTGTTTCAATCGTTTTCTCTCCCTTCTGTTCTGTTCCTCTCTGACACCTATTTTGTTTATCCCTCTCCATCTGTCCCTCTCTGCTCTCCCCCAAACTGCTCTGTTGGTGATGTCTCACACACCCCCTATTTCTTCCTGTCTTTCCCTCTATCTGTCTTATATCGTTAATCCAGAGCTGTCTGTCCAATCAGCATTCGTGAGGACCAGGGTAGGAGAGAGAGAGGGGCGATGATAGGGGATGAGGGAGGATGGCTGTGGTAAGGCGGTGGTTGACGTGAAACCGAACGGTAAGTTGGGGGGGGTATTCTCCAGTGTTGGCGGAGGAGAACGGTACGTGCCAGGGGCCAGTCGACCGTGGCTAACCAGAGGAGACTCTGTTAAATAATTCATACCGATGAGAGGCTGTGTAAGCGTCGCACACACACAAGTACTAATGCACATACACACCCAGGCAGACGTTCTCTAATATACTTTCACAAACACACCCACTCATAGAGGGGAGAGCGCGGTCCTAATTTTGTTCGCCGCTGAATATTTATGGAAGGTCGGACTAAGGAACACTGTCCGCTAAATTAAGAAAAGAAAATAATGTTTGTTTTGGAAAGGAAATGTGCATTTGTTATGGACTGTATTGTCTTTGTGTGAGAGCATTAATGTACACCGAAAAAGCTATGATTTACTGTTCCTTCATTCAGAGCCGTGCTTCTGCTTTTAGATATTTCCCAAAAAGATAATTATACAATATTTAATAGTACAAACTTTTTGTAGCATTTTCTTTGATGTTTCTGCACCACACTCCCTTTTTTATATCTATGTAATATAATATACATTTTTGGTCACTAGAAAGTGATGAATTTGTAGTGAGGAAGTTGTAAAATGGCTATTGTAAACAAATCATACACAAATCATGTGTGTATACATACATACAACAAATAGATAGTACTGTCTATCATGTCTGTGTGTGTCAAAGTAACTATTTTTCCCAAAATGTTCTCAAGGGTCAGAGTTTGTATTTACTGGTATACATTCATGCCTCTAAGGGTCTTGGTATCAATGACAGACTATATTAAGTTAGTGTATGTGTTATGCAATGTCATGTGTGAGATTGGTGGAACATGGACTATACATGGGGTGATGAACATGAGGGACTAGTTCCCTGTTCTGTAATGCACTGCACAGCCCTATGGCAAACTGAGCTCCACACACTAACATGAATGTGCATGGTGAAGTCATGTGTGCCCAGATGTAGCCTGTGTGTGTGAGACTGGGAGGGTGGACAGGCAAAGAGTGCTGTGAGGATCCGGTTAAGGAGGACCGGAGTGAGAAGAGCCTCAGAGAAGAGAGCGAACAGGGAAACTCCTCATTGGAGATGTGCGCGTGTGACCATGTGTGCATGCTTGGATCATGCTCAATGCCGCAAAAGATGAAAGACTGATCAGTTCGTGACAAGAAGCGCTAAATTCCTTCACTGACGGACACCAAGATAAAGACAGATACAAAGATAGAAAGAGAGGGCAAAAGAGATACACTCCCACACCAGGGGGTTATTCCAGAAAGCAGGTTATGTGACTTCCCCGGGTAAGTTAACTCCCCAGCTGACACCCAGCGTTGTAGCAACATTGCCAGGAGGTTGCTGCAACATTGTGAATCAGCTGGTGGGTTAACTTACCCGGTTATGTTGCATAACCTGCTTTCTGGAATACCCCCCTGCTTATTAATTTGTTCATTAGGCATGATGATTGTGAGTTACAGTAGATGTTCATGCTGATAATGTGTTTGCAGTGCTACATCAACCATCCATCTCTCACCGTAATGTGTATGATATTTGTGTATAGCTGGTTATCAACACATTACTATCTATTTTCCATTAATGAGTACTATGTAGCAGTAGCGTGGCCAGAATTGTATTTTGGGCGTCAATGGTGTCAATGGATTGTGGGTACGCTACTGCTATGTAGTTTGCATAGGTTTCCATGTCAAATCAAATCAAATCAAATTTATTTGTATAGCCCTTTTTACACGCAAGCATGTCACAGAGGGCTTCACATATGCCCATAGAACTGCCCCTCAACCAACCTAAACCCTCAAGGAAGACAAGGAAAAACTACCAAAAAACTCTCAACAGGAGAAAAAAATGGAAGAAACCTTGGGAGGAGCAATTCAGAGAGGGATCCCCTCCTCCAGAGACGGTTGGTGAGAGAGAGGAGCAGAACACAGGCTAAACATAGTCATACAGTGTCGATGGGTTTTTAAAACACCAAAATCCATTGTTCAACTTTATAGATGTAGGACAGGACCGGGAGACTCGCGACCAGGTCCAGCGTTGGCTGACCGACGACCAGGCAGGTGCTGACAACTCAAACCCCCCACACCACAAGGGATGTGTGTGGGGGGGACACAGAGAGAGGAGAGCAGGGATTAGAGAATGCCAGGAGCAGCTAACAGTTACAGTCATAATAGAATGAGATCCCCACCGGTCAAGTGTGGACTGGTGCAGCAATTTAACAGAGCAAAAAAGGGGAATTTTATGCAACCCCACACACCAAGACAGCGACAGCCCCCCTCATTTGGAACATGAAATCTGTTCCAGGGGAAGAGAACTCTAAAATAAGTTATACTTATAGAATAAGGATGGAAACAACCCGTCCCACGTTGCCTCCAACTAGTAACATACTTACCTTTAACAGTCGTAGAATTGACTAAACAATAACGTTTTTAACCTAATTTTAAATGTCGAAACAGTATCAGACTCCTTAATTGAGACGGGTAATTTGTTCCAGAGAAGAGGTGCTCTATATGAGAACGCCCTACCTCCAGCTGTTTTTTTCTTAATTTTGGGAACCACCAGATAGCCGGCATCTTGAGATCTAAGTGTCCTTGCGGGGCAATAGGGTGCAAGGAGACCGGAGAGGTACAGTGGTGCCAATCCATGCAGAGATTTGTAGGTTAGTAGTAGAACTTTGAAGTCAGCTCTGGCTTGGATAGGGAGCCAGTGTAGAGAGACAAGAGTAGATGTTATGTGATCAAACTTTCTTGTTCTGGTCAATAGTCTAGCAGCAGCATTTTGCACCCGCTGTAAATTTTTTAGGTGGGTAATTGGGAGGCCAGAGAACAACACATTGCAATAGTCCATGTTTCGGGACGTAACAAATGCATGTATTAGTTTTTCGGCATCATCCTTTGAGAGAAATTCCATGCACCATTCCAACAGTGCTCTTCCAATATCTCTGACAGGGTATCGTGTTACTAGGAGCAAAATTATGGGATGGCGTGTTGGCTTGCATGCTTGGGTTAAGAACATTTCCAGCCTGCTTTTGGACGTTGTTTAACACTTCATTGATCTGAAGTATGTTGTCAATAGCCCTCTATGTTCCTTAGAGCAAATGTGAGGCAATGGCTGTGCTGTGTCCTCTTAAAGTCATGTGAGTGTTTGTGACACAGAGAGGGTATGTGTCGTCTGTGTATTTTCAGATATTTAGAGTCTGCTTAGCAAATACAACTTTCTGGAGGATTCTGCTTTAGGCAGACAGACGGACATTCCTCTGTTTTTCTACCTAGCCTTTGACCCCTGAACTCCAAAGGTCCACAACCATAGCATGCACTGGGAAATTGCTAAGTGGCCATTTTCTGCTAATCCCTCTCCTCCTCCTGGCATGTGTGTGTTTGCTCCCTGATACAGTTATTTTCTGCTCTGAGCCAGTTCCCTTGTCACGATCTGTGCCTTTGAGTGTTTGGTCTCCCGTTTGTTGGTTTTCGGACCATGAAGTCTTTGTTGATGAAAGTCTTATACTCCTGCAGATTAGGAGACCTCTTGATATCCATTCTCTCACATCTCCAACAAGCTAAGTCTGCGTTTCTAAAACTACGTCAAACAATATTTGGGTTCAGCTGCAAATCACTATTGCTAGAAATTAATCTCTCATCTTTGCCTTGGTGCTTGTGGGATCTCTAATGGTATTAACTGGGATTGGAACAGTGGTTTTCCTTTGAAGCTCGCCTGTTTGAGGTTCGATGGCGGTAGTTGGCCTGTCCTGGTTTATCTGTCATGTCTAATCCTTAAAATAACAAACAGATTAAGATGAGCCCTCAGGTCAGAAAACACTAGGTTGTGTCTCTTATTTATACTCTGTGAGTGAAGTCAAATTATGCAGAAAATAATAATAAGCCAAACAAAAATTAAAAAACTGAGATGCCGACAGAGAACACACACACACACACACACACACACACACACACATACACAAACACATACACACAGACTGATACACACAGGCTAATACACAAAGTATTCACTTATATATGAACTTACACATACACACTTTCTCTCTGTCTCTCTTTCCCACACAAACACACACAGACACACACACTGCAGCTGCCCCCGGTCACTCAGGATGAGAACTGGCGTACAGGTTTCTAGCCCGCGAGAATACCCCTTTTCCGAGCGATTAGGAATGGGGCGGGCGACGGCGGCAGGAGAACGGGAGCCTCTCTGAGGCAGCAGCTGCCCGCCCCGCGGCCCCAAGTGGAGCGGAAAATCAGGATAATTTCATTGTGATAATCAGCCTCCCGTTATCATGGCCACTTCCCTAGAACTGAGAGGAGTACAAATACAAAAGAGAAAATGTAGGACTAAATGTCTCCCAAAGTGTGTGTATGTGTGCCACTGTCTGCACAATGTGTGTCATCTCTCTTTAAAGATATCGCTCTCTCTTGCCCTCAGTTAATCTCCCTCTGATTTCATCTCTCCTGGCTCGACCTGATTTGTCTATGGAAAGAAAGCACAGAAGACTAAGGCTCATGTCCAGCCGGATTATCCCCAGGGAGTCTGCAGTGGAGTCCTCTCTCTCTCTCTCTCTCTCTCTCTCTCTCTCTCTCTCTCTCTCTCTCTCTCTCTCTCTCTCTCTCTCTCTCTCTCTCTCTCTCTCTCTCTCTCTCTCTCTCTCTCTCTCTCTCTCTCTCTCTCTCTCTCACTCACTCTCTCTCTCTCTCATTCTCTCTCTCTCTCTCTCTCTCCTGTGTGTGTCTCAGGGGGAGGTTGGCACCTCACAATGCCCCTAGGAGTGCCACCAGTAGGAGTCAAAGGTTGGCATTGCATCTGGGCACACTGCACTGATGCACGCCCAATTATGCCACACAAATCCTGATGCTTTGCCCAGCTCCACCCCCTAGCCCTCCTGACACACACACATATACACACACACACCAGACACAAACACGCAGACACTGACAATCCCTCGGCTGCTGCTAGTAAGGCACGTGAGGAAAGTCAGTTAAATTATGCTTGACTGACGTAAGAAACATCGGGCCACAAGATAGAGAGAGAGAGAGAGAGAGAGAGAGGATTGGGGTGAGGTGGAAGGGTTAGGGTACTGTAAAATACAGACCGATCCACATACATGCTGATGTAACCTACTAATGCACATAAAAAAACAGACAGGAGGGGGGCGGAGTGTGAATTTACAGTAAAGCATCACTGGTTGACCTCAATAAAGCATCACTGGCTCGCCTCAATATTAAAGCTGGGTTCATTTCTCCATTGTGTATCTTTGTTTCAAAGGAAACCATGTGTGAAGAGAATCCACGGTGAAGACCTATGGTTACCTGATGGCACTGTATGGAACTGTACTGCTTTACAGCGCTCCCCAGTGGCTGCTACGGTATTGACATGCGCTCCATTTAGGAAATCGAGTCAACAAGCAACGGGAAGGCAAAAAATGTTTTTACTTGTGGTACAGTTCCTACAGGTAAGTTCCTGTTTTCCATGGTTATTTCTCTTTTGGTATGAAGCTTTAACACGTTGCTCTCAATTCCATTCAAAGATGACAACTGTAGAAGTTGCCTACATAAAAGCCTTTACTTAAAACAAAATGATTCTCATAAAAATGTTTTAAAAAAACGAGCATGACCTCATGTTTTGTTTTCCGGCGAGGGCGCACGACTGGAATACAGTTATCTTTATCTTTAATTGGTTTGAGGCAATTTGATCCAAGCCGCCCCTGAGCTCGCGTCCTGGTCGCGCCAGCGCCCCCTATCTTCCACAACTTACTACTGGGTAGCCGTTGTGGCCGTGCATGCCTCGCGCTGGAGAGACGTGCACAACGGTTGTGGCGCGTCACCGGTGCCTTTTCTCCTCGCGACAAGAGTTTCATTTCGTGGAATCGGGGCTCTGTTTTTTTTTTCATCACCAACTGTAATTCAGGAGTAAATACAAATTTATTTTGGAATGTAGTGTAACTTCCAACCCGACGCAGAGCCATAACTTATCTCTAGTTTGAATAGGTTTAGGTTTCAAAGGAAAAGAAAATCACCATGAACTTGCGACTCTCCCTACTCTTTCTGACTGTCTTGTGTGCGCTCTCCATTGCCACTATCCCGGGTAAGTAGCTATGACTATATTCGAGAAATGGTAAACTTCTTGTCTCAATCCCCGTAGTCGTGCATGCAGTTTCTTCTGTAGCCATGTGTCTGTCAGCATGAAAACGCACGCTTTATTTTTGATTATTGACCGTGGGGTTTATGTGTTTTTTAATCTTCCTAAGCGTTGATTTTGGATTTGATCCTGCTCTGTCTATGCACCTCCAAACTAAAAAGCCCTGTTCACTAGTCATTCCCCGGAATCGGGGTTTGTTCTCTGGTGCGCGTGATCCCGGTCTGTCCTGCTGGCCGACCGCCGGGATGACGAGATGCATCGGGGACAAAACAGGGGTCGAATGACGGTGTTTATTTTCCGGCTATGCTCTTTCCTTCTGCCAGATACAATTTACAGTCATGAAATGTTTGATGAACAGTTATGATCTGTTTGTAATAATTACATGACAATGAGAACTAAAATGTTGTTCTAAGATGACCTCTTGCACTCACAATCACTCACTTTTATAACACAAATACACAAACACCCTCACACACCAACATTAAGTGAGAACTAGTGAGTTTCTCATGATATGAGTCCTAGAAGGAGATGATGTGAGGTCCTACAGATGGCCAGCCAGAGGGGGATGAACTCCCCTGGCAGGTGAAAGTTCTCAGACACACACACACACACACACTCTCTCACACACACACACACACACACACACACACACACACACACACACACACACACACACACACACACACACACACACACACACACACACACTCACACACACAAAGGGGAGGAGAAAAGAAACTCTAGATAAAAGGCTAAACCTAAACACACTCTACCCTTGGCGTTCCATTTGAGCTTCTGCCGTCTCTCCTCTTGAGTACCAATGTCCATTATCAGCACACAGCCCCTGGCTGAAGGGTGTCTGGGTGACAGGCTAGGTCACTCCAGCCCTCTCTCTGTCTACTGACATCCCTTCCTTTCACACCACTCTTATGCTATGACACACTCTGTCCCCGTGCTGAGTTGTTAATTTAGCCACAGTTTTGTTGTGTGTGTATTCATAAGAAACATTAAACAGTGTTTCATTTGCATTTTTTTTGTCCCTCAATTTCCTTCCTGCCACTTAACCTACATTTCTCCTTCCATGCCTCTCTACCTCTCTCTACCTCCCTCCCTCCTTCACTTTCTTCTTCTTTTACCCCCCTCCGCCATTTTCCTCCTGTCCACCTCCCTCCCCCCTTCCCTCCCTCTTTACCTTCCTCCTCCCCCCCCTCTCTACCTCTCTCCATCCTCTCTCCCAGCCCCGGGTGAGTTTGTGTCCCTGGCAGAGATGGAGGATGCGTTGCTCAGGAACCTGTTCCAGGGTTACCAGCGCTGGGTCCGACCCATCCAGCACGCCAACGACACGGTCACTGTACGCTTTGGTCTGAAGATCTCTCAGCTGGTCGACGTGGTGAGGACGCCTGCAGTACGCACACAGGCACCAGCATACACACACTGAGATGAAGAGAGATGCATTTCTTCAAATCTGAATTACATGTAAAAGACACTGCCTTCGCTTTAGTTAGGAAGCTAATGGTGTACTATCAGTCAGAAGGGGCCTTTAGCAGTTGAGTTGTGGGGCTGTCCATGGTGCTGAAATCAGCACCTCTGACAAATTCACCTCACTCGTCCCACAGTGCGGCTGTCCATGGTTCTGAAATAGCCATAACCCATATCTCCAAGTCTTCCTCTTTACTTTCCATTCCCAACAAGGGCCTGATTTAAATCTTTCAATAACTGGCTGTGATGGGTTAAGGTGGTTTAGCTGTTATTGAGCTGAGAACATAGGGAGCTAATGGAACATCCGTCCTCATGTGCTTAAAATATTCATCCTTTTTCTCCATGCCACCTCGCTATCCACCAGTCGTACTGTATGTGTGAGTGCTAAAGCCTAAGTTATGTATAAACTATGCATTGTATGTTCAGTTGCTGACAGTCATGGCCATGATGGTGCAAAGACCTACCACTGAACATTTTATTTATTCAATAAAAAAGTATTTCTATTGGACCAACAAGAAAACAATCAGCATATACTGTAATGACACATCATCACACACAACAACAGCAGGTAATGTGTAGTGTCAACACAGCTTCGTGGGTTTTTAGGTTTTGCCCTGTTTCAGTGATGGAAATGAATGTGTTTGGTGGATTAATTTAATTTGGTTGATGGAGTGATTTTCTCTGTCATGGGTTGTCTCCTCACTCTTATTTCTCCATGATAATATGTGCCATAAGACAATTCTTCTGTTTAGGCAAGATCATAACTTTGTGACATGACTGTTTTAGGTGGCTCAGGAAATTACGTGAGGTTTTGTAGTAGGTTGCTAAAATATTGAATGGTCCTTTTGAGAGAGTGGATGAGACCTACTCTGACAGAGAGAGAGAGAGAAAGAAAGAGAGACTGGGGAGGGATGTTGTTGAAAGGGTGTGTGTGTGACAGAAGGAGAGCCTCATACACACCCACAGATAGTGTGTGTGTGTGTGTTCCAGTGTTCCCAGACAGCAGACCTGTATTGGATTACAGTTCACCTCTGGACTATGTGATCACCGCAACATCAAACTGACTCTGACAGCTGTGTTCCTGCTCAGCTAATACGATTAACTGCACTCTTTCTCCTTCTTGCTCGCTCTATCTTTTTCTCTCTCTTTCTTAACGAGCCTCTGCCCTGGTGATGTAGAAAGGCCACAGTGTCAGTACGAGACCGATACAAAACTAGCTGTTATTGCCTGTTTCTGTCTCTTTTCCTCCCTCTCTCTCTCTCTCTCTCTCTCTCTCTCTCTCTCTCTCTCTCTCTCTCTCTCTCTCTCTCTCTCTCTCTCTCTCTCTCTCTCTCTCTCTTTCTCCCCCTATCAATTAAAATGAATGCTCTTTCTCTGATTTCTTACAACAGGATGAGAAGAACCAGTTGATGACCACCAATGTCTGGCTCTGGCAGGTGAGCAGGATAAAGTTTATTCTTTATTCAGAAACACTTCATGCACCGTTTGGTCCGGTTAATGGAAAGGGATGTATTTTATCTAAGATAAACATGAGTATCCTATTATGGAGAGGTTTCCAAGCCCTGTATGGTTAAAGTTATAGTCTGGGATGCAGTGCATGTGGGTTATGTAAGGGATAATGCCCGACGAGGTGTACAATATCACCTGATAATGGACACCCCTGCAGCCAATCAGAATCGAGTATTCACCAAGACCATGGTATAAGCCACAGTAACATGTTCCTGGACAGGAGTGGATTGACTACAAGTTGCGATGGAACCCTGCTCACTATGGAGGAATCACATCCATCAGAGTTCCCTCAGAGACTATTTGGCTGCCAGACATTGTTCTCTATGAGAAGTAAGAGGAACTTGTATGACTTGAAACAAGAAAATACATTTCATATTAAATCATTGTGGTGATATAGTGAGTAGCAAATATTATAAGGTCTCGACAAATGACTATGACAAATACACACCAGTATTCTTAGAACTGATTTATTATTTAAATTAAGAAATAGAGGACATTCATTAAGATGATGACTTAACAGTCATTAAGTCTGGTGCTGCTGTGGTTTTAGTGGGAGATAATTACACACCGGTGTGAATGGATTGGGAGGTTAACAAATCGAGCATTGCACATTGCTCATAACATAACAGCAACATTTTAATTTCAATGATTATGTTTATATTAAGGTTAGTATTAATGATATGATGATTCTTATGGAATAGTGACTATGCTGTTGCTCCTCCACCAGTGCTGATGGGCGCTTCGAGGGCTCCCTGATGACCAAGGCCATTGTCAAGTTCAACGGCGCCATCACCTGGACGCCGCCGGCCAGCTACAAGTCAGCGTGCACCATGGACGTCACCTTCTTCCCCTTTGACCGGCAGAACTGCTCCATGAAGTTCGGCTCCTGGACGTACGACGGCAACATGGTGGACATGGTCCTGATCGACGACCACGTGGACAGGAAGGACTTCTTTGACAACGGCGAGTGGCAGATCCTCAACGCCACAGGGGCAAAGGGGAACCGGAAAGACGGCCTCTACTCTTATCCCTTCATCACATACTCGTTCATCCTGAAGAGGCTGCCGTTGTTCTACACCTTGTTTCTGATCATCCCCTGCTTGGGCTTGTCGTTCTTGACCGTGCTGGTGTTCTACCTTCCGTCGGATGAAGGAGAGAAACTGTCGCTCTCCACCTCCGTCCTGGTGTCGCTCACTGTCTTCCTGCTCGTGATCGAGGAGATCATCCCTTCCTCCTCCAAGGTCATCCCCCTCATCGGGGAGTACCTGCTCTTCATCATGATCTTCGTCACCCTCTCTATTATCGTCACTGTCTTTGTCATCAACGTGCATCACCGCTCCTCGTCCACCTACCACCCCATGTCGCCGTGGGTACGCAACCTCTTCCTCCAGAGGCTACCCAGGATGCTTTGCATGCGGGGCCATACCGACCGCTACCACTACCCAGAGTTGGCGCCTGAGAGCCCCGAGCTGAAGCCCAAGACAGGGGCACGGAAGGGGGGCCAGAGGGGCTCTGGCGAGGCCCACGGACAGGCCTCCCCAGAGGGGAAGGAGGACGAGAGCCAGGCCTGGCTCAACATGCTGGAGAGGGCTACGTGCTCAGTCCGCTACATCAGTCGCCATATCCGTAAAGAGCACTTCATCCGAGAGGTGGGGCAGCCTGCAATGTACCTGGTTCATTCACATTTAATAGATTTCAGTGTTTTTTTTAACAATTTTCTCCATACTTAAAATAAGGTGCAGCATATAATATATTACAAATACAATTTGTATCAATAAAATATTATTATTATTTTTGGTAGAACGTGCTGTTGTGAACCCTAGATAGTACCTTCTGACCTGTATAAGGTTTATATAGAATAGAACCGTACAAACCTATGGAACCTATTTCCTATGGAGC
The DNA here is from genome assembly GCF_963692335.1 of Osmerus eperlanus. Taxonomy (NCBI): domain Eukaryota; kingdom Metazoa; phylum Chordata; class Actinopteri; order Osmeriformes; family Osmeridae; genus Osmerus; species Osmerus eperlanus. Next base: position 10,859,184 of record NC_085030.1, on the reverse strand, counting down.
ATTTTTCAGAAACAATTTTATAATGCTGTGTTTTAAGTTTCTAATGTGTGATGCGAAAGCACTCTTTAAGCAAATGCTGTTCATTATAACACAAGAAAGTTGTGTCATGACTATTATAATTATTGACACAAAGACACAGAAAGTAGACATATTCTAACGTTCTTATTTTCCTGGTTCTTGGCATTCCCGTTGTTCCTCGCTCTTCTGCCTCCCAGGTGGTCCAGGACTGGAAGTTTGTGGCTCAGGTTCTGGACAGGATCTTCCTGTGGGCCTTCCTCACCGTGTCAGTGTTGGGCACCATCCTCATCTTCACCCCTGCAATCTACATGTTCCTCAGCACCCCCCCACAGTCAAATACAGCCCCAGAGACTACTGGCCCCTAGCCTAGATGACCCAGACACTGCCCTCACCCACTTCCCTTCCCTGTCTCCACCCTGAGTCAGCACCCACGATCCTCTCCTCGGTCCAGATCTTACTGGTCTCTCCACCTCAGTACCTGTACCCAGCATTGGAAGCTGATCAGGTTGGTTTGGTTCTGCCCTCTGCACATTCTGCCATGGCTTACTTAGGCCCAATTATGGATATCACCATGTCAACCTGCAAGTACTGTAGCTTAGTTCTTCACCCTAACATCTCCACAGCTGGCAGTTCATCTCTGATGCCACATTTCATCTAAGTAGATATGTGGATGATCTATCAAAAGAGACAAGACTCACTTACAGTATAAGGGGGAGGGTGTTAGATCAAAGTTGTGCTGGGTATTACACATTATTGCTTTAAGGTAATGTAACGTAGTTCAATATCAAGATTGAACTACCTTCGATTAGTATAGTACACCATAAATATATTGCAGTGTATTCAATAAATAATATATTTCACTAGGTTGTAACTACGGCAATACATACAACTTACTTGCAACATAGTACCTATACTCTTTATCTTTTTATACTGTGGAGTTATTTATTTGAAGAAAAGAAAAGTTAGATTGTAGAATGGTGTCAGTATCCAGGTCATGGATTGGACACGTATTTTATATGGGAATAGTCAGCGGGGGACCTCATTATCCAGAGACTGTGTGGGTGCAGCTAGTTTGTTTTGACTTGTTTGTCTCAAGATTTCTGTAGTGTTCTCTTCCAACTCCAAGCCCAAGTAAGTTTGGGGATTTAATAAATTTGAGGTTGTTTTGGTATAATCACAAATAGTGCAAGCACAATTTCTACATCAAGATTTTAATTAATGCAATATCAGACTGGGTCACCAACTGTAAGCTAGACGGTAAACACATACATTGTATGAACGGATGCAAAGTTCATCAGCCACGATTTTGAGTCCTGGAAAAAAATAAAGATATAGATATTTTCAGTAACAAAAAATATTCCACTGTGATTTTAATGTCTGGTATGAATAAAACATTTTATGAGTGAATAATTAGTTTCAACCACTAGGTTGCACTGTTGTTACAATCTTTAATTTCTGTATCCCCTCTTCCTTTCAGATAAGCGCCAGGCTTTATGAAAATAAAATTGTCATAATATTGTTTTTTCAAATGTGGCAATGTTTGTCTTCAAAAACCAAATCACATGTACGTATCCAAAACGCTTTTGCAAGGTGCAGGAGCGCTGAGAAGTGGTGTTCCTCTTTTTTGTATGAATATTTCCAATCTCTTTAGAGCCCTTTGGGATCCAAATATGATATTGGTGTTATATTATGCTCATTTCTTGCTATAATAATAACAAACCTCTGGCATAATCATAATCATCATGGTGTAAATGTGCTCGGTGCTAGAGTAAGAACAAGATGTTGATTCACCAAGACAATGATTCATGGATACAACAAGAAAATCTATAGTGTTTGGTAATCATACTCAGTGACATAAGGGAAATGATTGTGTCTCCCCACCAGTACGGAGCGGTGCCTTATTAGATATCTTTACTAGTTCACTCTCTCTCTCTCTAACATGCACTCCCTCACACACATGCTGTACACATCAGTTCCACATCTCCTGAACTGAATACCAAACAGTATATGTCTCATGTCCCTTTTCCTCTG